>NC_087217.1:68413034-68483034 GCF_015104395.2 Macrobrachium nipponense | reverse complement strand
GAGAGAGAGCCCCAGTGCCAGTGCCACCGTCGTAATCCGTTGGGCTAAAGCGCCCTTCAACTTTAAATCCTCCCCTCTTCCAACTCTTCGTCTGAGTTCACAGAAATTCAACTTCAGTTTCCCTCGGACACATGACGAAGGCCACTGGGTAGGGACAGGGATTGGAAGCAGGAAGGAATCCAATTTTGGTGTTGGGGGGGGGGGGGGTTGCTATTCCAAGGGGGTCTAATTAGACATGAGTTCGGATTCTGTGCCTCCCCACCTGAACATTATTCACATTTAGATGCCATTCGTTCAGTTAAATTATTATTCCTTCGTAGTCATTCTTTATGTTATGCAGTGCTTAAAGAAGGATTCATTTTCTCTACCTTATAAAATCAAAAGATTGGCAGTTTTACGTAAATAATGGTTGATCAAAGTTGATCAACTTTGTAAGCTTTCAATTTTTAATATTTATTTTTTAAAATAAATATTAAATATTTATTTTCATACTGCTTAAAACATGAGACTTTTAAGCGAACGAAAAAATAGTTTGGAATAATCTGAAAGGTGGTACAATAACATCACTATCTGGTATATAATAGTCTTAAGTCTCCCATTGACTACGTAGTGTAATAATAGAAATGCAGGGAAAAATTTATTTATTTACCAGTTGGGTTTGTTTCTATGTCAGGGAAAACACGAAAAACACGTAATAAATGTGCCGACGTCTCTTCTGCCCAATCGAAATTTAGCCTTGGCACATGGAACTTTCAGCCACGGCCCGGTGGGGCCTGTGTCGTTGGCACCTATAGCAGTGCCAGACGCATGATCATAGCTATCTTTAATCCTAAAGAAAAAAAAACTACTGAGGCTAGAAGGCTACAATTTGGTATGTTTGATGATTGGAGGGTGGATGATCAACATACCAAATTGCAGCCCTCTAGTCTCAGTAGTTTTTAAGATCTGAGGATAGACGGACAGACAAATCGCCATCCCAATATTTTTCTCTTACAGACAACTAAAAACAAAACCGCTGAGAAATGCTGTTACTTCACATATTGGTTGTCTTTGTCGAGAAAATAAAGGAACGCTCAGGGCAAATAAGTGGAGGCTGAAGGCCTCCTCTCTTTTTGTTCCCCGAATCACTTTACTCTTTCCTCTTTCCCGAGAGAAAAAACAGCCCATACAATGGATTGTTCTCACGAGGGACGAGGCACTCTCCGGGTAGGAGCACCGAGATTGCCTCTGTGTGTGTGTGTGTGTGTGTGTCTCATATGTATATACGAAGGTATACCGTCGTGTGTGCGTGTTTATAAATGCTGCTACTAAGCCTTTGTGTGTATTTACTCTGTTGGTAATGCACGCATGTATATGCTTGTAACCAGAAGTTCTTTTCGCATCTAGTGTGGATTCCTACATCGTATACAAGGGACCTTTACAGCTGCACGGCATCAGCGGCTACTTAGTATCCTTCAGCGGCCCGGTAGCGTTTGATACCATGTTTCTATGTATAGAATTTTGATGCGTTTTGAACATATATTTCCTGTGCTATTTTCTTTCGAGTATATTTTTAACTTTTACAATTCTGCTGTCAGTTTCATTGATTCAGGTATCTCAGAATAATTCACGACGTTCTCTGGAACACAATCCAGCACTCAGAATCATTCAGGCGCGATAATAAGCTTGGTCTATACTGGAAGATATTTCTTTGAAAGCACATTATTATTTTCTGTTAAAAAACGTTCATTTTATGAAAAGAACGTTGAGGTGGTCTTCATGTTATGCAAGTCCATAAAAAGCTTCTCTCTCTCTCTCTCTCTCTCTCTCTCTCTCTCTCTCTCTCTCTCTCTCTCTCTCTCTCTCTCTCTCTCTCTCTGTGGCGGGTTTACCACTTAGACTGAAGGTCACGTCTTAATGTTTTCCATTCCTGGAGAAGCAAGTTATTATGTACCTCTCTCTCTCTCTCTCTCTCTCTCTCTCTCTCTCTCTCTCTCTCTCTCTTTTCTTTTGAAACGGCTGTTGAAGTTAAAACTCTCTCTCTCTCTCTTTTCTTTTGAAACGGCTCTTGAAATTAAAAACTCTCTCTCTAAAACTCTCTCTCTCTCTCTCTCTCTCTCTCTCTCTCTCTCTCTCTCTCTCTCTCTCTCTTTGAAACAGCTCTTGAAGTTAAAACTCTCTCTCTCTCTCTTCTTTTGAAACGGCTCTTGAAGTTAAAACTCTCTCTCTCTCTCTCTCGTAAGTAGCCATCTTGCTTGGTGAGACGTACCCGCGTGAAGTCAGATTAATCAACAGATATCACAAGTTTAACATACGACTAGAATTTGAGAAATATCTAGAAGTGTTCGTGAACTATCGGTGATAAGATTAGTGTGAAAATATTAGGATAAAGCGTCTTCTAAGTTAGTTTATCAAGTGTAATACTATAAATCAGAACAAGATGGCAGTAAGTTCCAACTGCGGGAAGAGGTGGCGTAATTTGGCGTGTTTAGCAGATTCGCAATACGATGAGGTAGCAGGAAGGGAACTGGCATTTCTCATCTATGAAATCAGCAACAGTCCTAACCAAAAAGATACAAAAGCATTCATATATATATTAGAAGGATATAATCCTTCAAACTGGAACAAATCTAATGAAAACATCTTGAAAATAATTGAAGAAGTTCCAAATAAAATCCAAGTGGTCAAGAGACTCATAAAGAAAATATACATAAACCAACATATTCCGACAAAGAAAATGAATAAGGTGAATCTTGTGAATATCCTAATTGATGCATTTAGGAAAAAGAATGCCAAAAGCATGCAAACTGTGTAAGGTTTGGTATAGCATAGTCAATCCACAAAACCTAATCAGAAAATGTGCTGCATGCAACATTCCGACCCATCCACAGTGTGCTGAGGTAATACAAATTTGAGAAAAGATACAAGAATTTTTTGTTCAACATGTCTATCATGGATAGACAATGTTATTAAATCAAGATTGAATGTACAAATAGTTGAGGATGAAGAAGAAGAGGAAGAGGAAGAAGAAGAAGAAAAAGAAGAAGAGGAAAACGGAAGAGAAGTAAACAAAAATGAAATGACAGAAAAAATAAGGAAAAACAAAGAACAAGATAAAAGTATGGATGCAGAGATACTCATTGATACTACATATGAGGCAAATAAAGCAGCATACCTACGAAGAAATAAATTACGATATGACAACAGAAAAGCAAATCCCGAAGAGGCTCTACCCAGATCTATACAATGACGGGAAAGAGGAAAAATAGACAAGAAAGACAAAATCTGCAACCTTTTGAAAAGAGGGAATTGCAGATTTGGAGAAAGATGTTACTACAAACATCCTAAGATATGGCAAAACTATGAAATATAGGTACATGTGCATACTTAGATGGATATGGGGATGATTGCAGAGATCTGCATCCAAAAATATGTAAAAACCTAAAAGAAGGAAAAGGATGTAAGTTCGACAAAAAATGCAAATATATTCACCCTGTAGCCATGAATCATAATCAAATAAATAACCAACCAAGTAATAAAATCCAAAATAAGAAAGAAACAAATAAAGAGAGAAATCAAGAATATCAGGTAAAAGAGAAAAGCAAACCACCAATGAGATATGCAGAGGTGTCAGCAAAAAATTTCAAAGCATCAGCTCCGAAATTCTACTCAAGAGATAATAACTGTATTTATTATGCAAGAGGATATTGCAGAAACGGAGAAATTGCCACCAATTCAGACACAAAATGAATAATTATGATGAAGGAAGATCAAATATTATGGAAAAGTTGGATTTTTTAATGTCAGAATTCTGGAAATGAAAAAAAGAACAACATACCAGAAACCAGGAAAGAGACATGGGAAAATCCTTATTACTACCAGTATTAAATGAAGGAGAAAACACGCAAACCATCATAGTGATGAATGCGCAGGGTTTAGTTACGAGTAACTCAAAAAGAAAAATAGAGTACTTAGAAGAACTAACCCAAAATGAAAGAAAATAGATATAATGAATATAAGTGAAACCTGGTATTCCAAGGAGATGGGAATGATGATCAAATAAAAGGGTTCCAAACTTATAGATCAGATAGAAAAAATAGGAATCAAGGGGGAACCGCAATATATGGGAAAGACAAAAAACAAGGAAAAATATGAGAAATATAGTAACTCAGAATGTGAACTAATAGCGGTAGAATTTGAATCTGAAAAATTGATGAACCATAGTAATATATAGACCTCCTAATACTAAAGAGTTTGACTTAATAATTGAAAAATTGGATGATATATGTAGAAATCACAAGGACTGGACTATTCTCCTATCTGGTGACTTCAACTTTCCTTTCGTAGAATGGAAAGAACGAATAGGAGATTGTGGTTGTACTTATACATATAAAAAAGAGAGTAATAGTAGTGCAGAAGATAAGAGGCAATTTGAAAAGCTATTAGATATGCTACTAGAATACAACATTCAACAAATAAATCACCTGCAACAAGGAAAGGAAAATACTTTAGACCTAGTATTTGTGAACGAGATGAATTATGTTAAAGAAATAATAGTTTATAATGCGAATATTTCCATGGACCAATAATGTCATAGAACTTAAAACAGGTTCATTCCAAAGCAAGTGAAAATAGAGATAAGCAAGAAATGAAAAAGTGGGAAGGATATGGAACAAAAATAACTTCTACAGTAAAAATATAAAATGGTCAGAAATTAATGAAGAATTAAACAAAGATTGGGATAACATTTTCGTAAGTGATGACATAAGGGTAAATACGGAGATATTATATAAAATAGGAGAAAATAGTGGAAAAATATATACCGAAGAAGAAAAGTAAACATCATTCATGCATACCAAGAGACAGAAGGATCTTGTTCCAGAAAATCAGAAAGTGGAAAAAAGGTCTTGCAAAAGAAAAAAATGCATGGAAAGTTATAGAACTAAAAAGTAAGATAGAAAATGCAGAACAAAAGATTATACAATCAAAAGAAAATGAAAAACGGGACTTGGAAGAAAAAAACCCTATTAAATATCAAGCAAAACCCCAAAGCTATTATACTCATATGCGAAGAAGATGAATAAAAGAAGAATAGAAATAGGCCCTCTGAGAATTGAAGGAGATTAGATAACGAATGAAAAAAAGGAAATTTGCAACATACTGGCAGAACGATATAAGAGAGAATTCACCCCTAGAATAGATAATGAAGATAATGATATAGAAGTAAGGGATGAAAATAGTGAATATTTAGCTGACATAGATATTAATGAAGCTGATATTGTGCAGGCTATTAATGAAATTAAAAATGGAGCTGCTGCAGGGCCTGATGGAATTCCTGCTATTTTGTTAAAGAAAGTAGTTTCATTCTATCGCAAAGCCACTTGCAATATTATTAAGACAAAGTGTAGATACAGGCAAGATTTATGATGAGCACAAATTAGCATATATTACCCCTACTTTCAAAAGTGGATCAAGACTAGAGGCAAGTAATTATAGGCCTGTGAGTCTAACATCACATATTATGAAAGTGTATGAAAGGGTAATGAAGAAAAATATTATGAAACATTTAATAAAAATAATTTGTTTAATAAAGGACAACATGAGTTTCGTACCCGGAAAAAGTACACAAACCCAACTGTTAGTCCACCGTGAGAACATATTCAAAAATATGAAAAGCGGAAATGAAACAGATGTGGTTTATTTAGACTTTGCAAAAGCTTTTGATAAAGTAGACCATAATATATTAGCGAAGAAAATTGGAAAACACAATATCGTGGATAAAGTAGGAAGATGGTTAAAAGAATTTTTACACAACAGAAAACAGATAGTTATTGCAAACGACGAGAAATCGGATGAAGTCAAGGTAATATCCGGTGTGCCGCAAGGTACGGTGTTAGCTGCAATACTGTTTGTTATTATGATTGAAGACATAGACAATAATGTGAAGGATTCGGTAGTGAGTAGTTTCGCAGATGACACAAGAATAAGTAGAGAAATTACTTGTGATGAAGATAGGAACGCTCTACAAAGAGACCTTAACAAAGTATATGCATTGGGCAGAGGTAAATAGGATGGTATTTAACTCTGATAAATTTGAATCAATAAATTATGGAGACAGAGAAAGAAAGCTATATGCATATAAGGGACTAATAATGAGACCATCACAAATAAGGAAGCAGTTAAAGACCTTGGTGTGATGATGAATAGGAAACATGTTATGCAATGATCAAATAGCAACTCTGTTGGCAAAATGTAAGCAAAAATGGGAATGTTGTTACGGCACCTTCAAACAACAAGAAAAGCTGAACACATGATATGCTTTATAAAACATATGTTCGTAGTCCACTTGAATATTGCAATATGATATGGTACCCACACTATCAAAAGGATATATTGCACAAATAGAGAGTGTACAAAGGTCCCACCTTTACAGCTAGAATAGAAGAAGTTAAGGACCTAGACTACTGGGAAAGACTACAATTCTTAAAATTATATAGTCTAGAAAGGAGAAGAGAACGCTACATGATAATTCAGGCATGGAAACAGATAGAAGGAATAGCAGAAAATATCATGGAACTAAAAATATCAGAAAGAGCAAGCAGAGGTAGATTAATAGTGCCCAAAAACTATACAGGAAAAAAAAAAAATAAAAAAAAAGGAAAGAAACACACAGGACATTAATCCACTACGCACCAGCATCGATAATGCAGCGTCTATTCAATGCGTTGCCAGCTCATCTGAGGAATATATCAGGAGTGAGCGTAGATGTGTTTAAGAATAAGCTCGACAAATATCTAAACTGCATCCCAGACCATCCAAGATTGGAAGATGCAAAATATACCGGAAGATGTACTAGCAACTCTCTGGTAGACATTAGAGGTGCCTCACACTGAGGGACCTGGGGCAACCCGAACAAGATGTAAGGTCTGTAAGGTAAGGTCTCTCTCTCTCTCTCTCTCTCTCTCTGAAACAGAGCTCTTGAAATTAAAACTCTCTCTCTCTCTCTCTCTCTCTCTCTCTCCTCTCTCTCTCTCTCTCTCCTCTGCAGAGTTAAACATGCCTCTTGAAATGAAAGCGAAGGCGAAACACATGATGCTTTGAACAAACAAACAAAAAACACCGAACGGCCTCATTTTTGTGTTCGTGGAGACCATTCTCCTGCGCCTCCAGGAAGCCTCTTGGCCCTTTTCATGGCACCTCAGGATCAATTTCATCTTGGGTTCTTTAGGAGAAATGTAAGTTGCTCTCTGCAACTGAAAACCTGAAGTCGTCGTAAATTTAAATTTGACGGCGAGGATGCCATAATGTGTAAAGCGTTATTGACTGGCTCGAAGTTTATAGTTGTTTTGGAGCAGTCATAATCTTGGAGTTCAGTTTCCTTCGGTAGGCATTAGCTCGGGTTTGGGTTGCCTTTGTCATGAAGCTTTGAAGTTGAGTAGTTTTGGGATTACGTAAGAAAACTTCGTATTTTGTTTGTATCTTGTTTGCCGTAATTTTTCCATTACTCTTATTATGTGTGTGTGTGTTTTTGTTTTTTTTTTACTTATGTTTCCCGCATCTATTATGGTTAAACCAGATTTTTGTTTACATCCGTACACACGCATAAACTCAGGTGTGTGTATATATGTATATATTTACACACAGACATATATATATGTATGTATGTATGTATGTATGTATGTATGTATGTATGTATGTATGTATGTATGTATCTTGTATCCACAATGATCCCGTAGATGAAGTATAGAAGAATCCTCACATGAAAATAAAAGGGGATACCAAGACTCAACTTTCATCTCCAGGGCACTAAACAGTTTTAAGAAAGCAACTTAACTCAAGAGAGGAATAGGGGATCACAGATAAGAAAACAGCTAAACAAGCTACTTAAGTATGTAAAATAACATTCCTCCAAACAAAAACATACCCAGTGGAAGTATAAGCAGTTACTTCAAATGGAATACAAAATTACCTATTTGTATCATATGCAACAGCTTGTTTTAATTTTGAATCATTCAGGATAAAGTTATTTGTAAGTTGTTTTCTTAAAACTGTTTGGTACTCGGAAGGTGACTCTGGAATAAAAGTGAAAAGTTTTGGTATCTATCATTTATATATATATGTGTGTGTGTGTGTGTGTGTGTGTGTGTGTGTGTGTGTGTGTGTGTGTGTGTGTTTATGTGGGGAGAGAGAGAGAGAGAGAGAGAGAGAGAGTTCGATTTCTTCACACATTTTGGATACATTTATCACTACTAAGCCTTAAATTCCGCTAGATTATCCATAAACGAAGTCAGTGTAAAGAGAACTTGCAGTAAACAGTGAGTAGCCATAGAGAAATGTCACGTCCTCTTAGCTATTTTCCCTTCTCTTAGATTTTATTATAGAAATAAGAGTAGTCGGAGATAAAGGGAAAGTTGAGTATGGAGTAACAAAAGAAAGTTGACATACTTAGAATAAGTAGATGATGATCTTAATCAGCAGAATAGAGCAAGATTCGCGAAGCTTGCTTTAATAGAATGCATCACATATGTACACTGATGGGTCTTTCGATAAGTATAAGAAAAACAGGAATAATGAGGACTGAGTATGCACGAGGCAGCGAGATAACATTGGGAGACAGGGTTAATGAGGTTGAATGGAATATTTAGGAATAATGGTGTATATGATGCAGCTTCTTTGGAGTTGGAATTCGGTGGACGTCTAATAAAGGCTAATCAAACAATGGGAAGGCTGGATAACATGTGGAAATCAAATAGAATGAAACCGCGTTTGAAAGAAAATCTTTATATATGGTTTAGTATGATCTGTATTGAATCGGGTATACGAATGAAACTGTCTAGATTTTGTTGTCTTGATAATAAAGCTTTCAGAAAAATATTAGAAGTCAGAAGGCTGTTTAGAGCGAGAATAATACGATGGCCGTTTAGAGTTAGAATAATACAGTGGCAGTTTTAGAGTGAGAATAATACGATGGCAATTTAGTTAGTCAAAATAATACATTGCTAGTTTAGTTAGAGTCAGAATAATACAGTGCCAGTTTAGTTAGAGTCAGAATAATATGATGGCAATTTAGTTAGAGTCAGAACAATACAGTGCCAGTTTTGGGGTGAGATTAATACAGTGGTAGTTTTAGAGTGAGAATAATACAGTGAGGGAATTATGGAAGTTCCATATGTAGTTGAGATAATGATGAAAGGGAGACTGAGATTGCTCGTACCTGTCCTTAGCAGCACACAAAGAGAAAAGTAGGGTAGCGTCAGCTGCGCCACTCTGTGGGCACCAGAAGTTTTGGAAGAGTCAGAACCACTGGGATGAGAATGATGAGACAGAAGGCTGGATGGAGGAGGTCATTGCAAATTTGGGAAAATGAAAACGCTGAAAAGAACGCCTTCTTAGTAATACTCTTTATTGAATGGTGGTGTAAGCGTGGCACCTGCTTTTTGAGGACAACACTTCTGTCATTTCTTATGCATCTTCTTGTGGCGGGTCGCATGTAACTCATAAATTCCCCTTCGGTGTTTATACCGAAGTTGAGTGAATTTGATGTCAAGCGACATTTGTAGCTTAAGATTTCTGAATATAGGATATGTCACGGAGTATGTGGCAAAATACATACGTACACACATACACACATCCATATCCACGTACACGTATGTGTGTGTGTGTGTGAACGCATTTGTATTTGTGCCTAAAGGTTTCAAAGGTTTTTGTTCGTGCGTGCAATGACATCACCCCGTGAGTTTTGCGCTTTCGCTCTGGGAAGTATCGTATTTCCTTGTTGTTGTCGTCGCTGCGTCTGTTGCCAGGAAATTTGCGATGCAGGAAGAACGTTCATCTTTTTCGAAGATGTTGAGAGAGGAACAGTGAGTCGCACCTCATGTGTTTATTTACTCACACTTCCTTGCCAAGGTGTGATTTCATATTTAGCTCAACTTTTAAATCTCCAAGTGATAACGCTAAAGGCGCTTGGATTCAATGAAGATGATGGTTTCCATCGTTACTGGCAATATAGAGAAAAAGTGACGATGTAACAGTTGCGTATTTCTATTGCTGTCGATGTGTTTATTATTTTTATTATTATTATTATTATTATTATTATTATTATTATTATATATTATTATTATTATTATTGTTGTTGTTGTTGTTGTTGTAGTAGTTATTATTATTATTATTATTATTATTATTATTATTATTATTATTATGTATGATTAGTTATTATATGGAAAACATATATTGTATATAATACACACATATAGATATAGGATATATATATATATATATATATATACATATATATATATATATATATATATATATATGTGTGTGTGTGTGTGTGTGTGTGTGTACGCATTTATACATATGTGTGTGTGACGAATTGAAAGCTTTGAAGAAGAGGGAAAAAAATTAATCGACAGTTTCATTTGTCTCTCTCTCTTTCTCCAATTATTTCAGAGCGGAAGAGAAATGACGAACTGTGATTGGATGCTCCCATAAAGTCAACACTCCATATGTAAACCACTTGAATTACTGGAAGTGCCTACTGGCCGTAGAGCGGTATTATTTTGAGAAGGGAGCCTCATTGTACTTCTCACTAGGAATGTTCTGATTGCTTCTTCTTCTTCCTCTTCGAAATTCAGTCTCAACTTTGGTGATTGAAATAGCAGTATTACTCCATTGCATAGAAGTAGAATATACTCATTTTCTTTGTAGCGCAGCGATCATTTCCACTCAATATTCCCAGAGATCCTCAGAGAGGGTTTTGGAAAACGGCTGTTTGTCGAGAACAGGGAAAGGACTAGATAAACAAGAGATGGGTCGCTTTGTTGATATACTGGCTGAACCTACCTACCATCTTTGGTGATACGCTTTTCAGGGGACAGTCTTACGGTGCCAAACCTGGATCTTATTATGGTCAAATTTCGCTTTATATTACGAATGTTGGCTTAGCTTTTCTGATAATACTTTCTTTGGCTGGAAACAAAGTCAAAGAAGTATTTTGGCCAGGTATCATTGACCGTTCAACTTAGCAGTCAATTAAAAATGTCAACCGTCAGTTAAAAATTTCCAAGATGAATTTTATTAATTTCTAGCCACTTTAATGTAGTTGATTACTAGAGAGTGGAAAAATGAATTGTACCTGGCCTTTCGAACAAGCTAGCCCCTCCTTTCTGGTAAGGGCACATCAAATGTCACGATAAGGGGAGCAAATTGATATAGTTGACGCTGAGCAAAATACACTTTAAATATGTGTTACGTTTGTATAGGTATAATGCATGCATGATTGTGTATGACAGTGAATTAAATCTTAGGTACCCCACTCTTCCAATTCCAATTTCATGTTTTGTACATCAGTACACAGAATTGGAATATTCCTGCGAGGGACAAATAGAGAGAACTCTACTTTTGAATAGATGCAGCTTCCGTAAGGGAATGCCCCTCTCTCTCTCTCTCTCTCTCTCTGCTGTCGCTGCGTGGAGTGATGCTTTTCCTCTTAAAAATATGTATGGGTCTCATGTATGGGTCACGATGAGTGGCTAGGAGCAGCGAGGGTAGGCGGCGTCGTCGTGTCAGAGCGAGAGGGGCTTACGAGGAGTGGTTGGGAATTTGGGGCCAAATGGTGCAGTTGGTGGCGCTGATGGTGGAGTGGAGGCCTTTGCCATCCAGCGTCTGCAGTTGCCATTAACACGGACGGTTACAGTCGCCATTCTGGCAGTCGTCTGTTATAACTCTTACGAGAACATTAGGCAACGCCGCCATAACAATAACGTCGGTAACAAGTGTCACTATTCGTTTATTTACCCTGGAGGAATGGCTTTCGAAGCACAGAGAGAGAGAGAGAGAGAGAGAACTCCCCATATCCCATTGGTATTATTATGGAAAGCAAATGAAAAGCAAAGCTGATGCAAAATAGGACAGTCTTCGGGAACGAATGGACCCACAACACAGCATCCAGTTCACCGTCATCCTCATCAGCATCACTGGGACCTTAGGTAGGGGGCCAGGGGCGTCATCCAAAGTGGGAGTCCCACTGCCACTGCCTCTCCCACCACCTGTGTGCCTCGGCCACGGGCACTTGAGCAAGAAGAAGAAGAAGAAGAAGAGGCAGGTGAGCCGAGGCGAGATGATGTGCCACCAGGCGTACAGCGGAAAAGACACTAGTACGTGTCGGTAACAAGAGAAAGGAGAAGAGACTTGCAGCATCCCACCAGCAAGCAGCAGCAGCAGCAGCATCAGAACAGCTCGAGATGAAGAGACGACTAACAGCTTTACCAGCTTGCAATAGCAGCAGCAGGAGCAGCAGCAGCAGCGAGCAATTTCTGCAGTTGCGTTTCAGAAGCATCATGCAGCTGAAGGGAAACAGCTTCGGGAGCGGTTGGAGGAGCGGGAGCACCCGGCATTAGTACCAACAGCAGCATGTAGGAGAGAGAGAGAGAGAGAGAGAGAGAGAGAGAGAGAGAGAGAGAGAGAGAGAGAGATTGTGGTTGGCTGTGGGAGGAGGGAAACCCGGAGAGTGGGAATAGGGAGTGTAGGAGTGAGAGTGAGAGAGAGAGAGAGAGAGAGAGGCACAGATCAATATGTTGGGTTTCCTACCGCGCCAGATCACTGGCACTCTCTCTCTCTCTCTCTCTCTCTCTCTCTCTCTCTCTCTCTCTCTCTCTCTCTCTCTCTCTCCAGTCCCTGCTGGTGCTGCTGCTGGTGCTGGTGCTGCTACCACCAACAACACTTCCAACGACATTGCCAACCATTAGCACCTGCATGCTGCCGATTCAGCAGGTTGGCCCCTGAAGGGGGGCGGGGGGGGGGGGGGGTCCTGGCCTGTCCTTGTTTCGGCCACTTGTGCACCTGATGCATTTGTCTGTATTGGAGTTTTTTATTTCATTTGATTATCTCGCACCGAAGTTTATTGACTTGTTTATTCTCTACACAGCGACAAACCACTTTATTTTAGTTCGTTATTTAAGTTTCTGGTATTTGATTGACTGCATTTCTTTAAACTAAAATTGATGTTGATAAAGAGAAATTTGAGTTTCTTTAATGAATTACGATTATCGCCTGTTGATAATTATTTTATCGTTGGGTTCCATGTTCAATACTGTAATAAAAAAAAGTGGGAAAATAGGCTTTTAGTGTTAAGATAACTAAAATGAATATTGTATTTGGTGAGCTTAGATATGAAAAAGGGCTATTTTATGAAATTCTCACTTTCGCACGCACTGAATTTAATTATTAAAATTTTAGTAAAAAAAATTAAAGCTAAGTGCTACGTATATATTTTTCTACAAATACCTTGAGGTCCCATAGAAACTTTAGATATCAAAACACAATCATATGCCTCGCTTGGTAGTGATCTTAAGTGGGTGTATTCCTGCTCTCTACTTGCGTTATATTACAAGTTCCACATTACGTGGATCACCAGCTCTTGAAACGGAAGTAAAAATGCTGCGAAATCTGAACTGTTTAGGTTTGCAAACTGCGACGAATTTTTTGTTGTTTATGGTTTACTTACGAAGTTTTTTTTCATGTTCTTTTATTATCATTGTCTATTGACAAGCTCTCTCTCCAGCGCCTCAGTGGCGTGATCGGTATGGTATTGGCCTGCCACCTCTGTGGCCGCGAGTTCGATTCTCGGGCATCCCATTGAGGTGTGAGAGATGTGTATTTCATGTGATAGATGTTCACTCTCGACTTGGTTCGGAAGTCACGTAAAGCCGTTGGTCCCGTTGCTGAATAACCGCTGGTTCCATGCAGCGTAAAAGCACCATACAAACAAACAAAAAGCTCTCTCTCTCTCTCTCTCTCTCTCTCTCTCTCATTATTTGAGTAGCATCCTAGCCACACCAATTTTCTCCAAAATGACACTGAACAGGAATGCAATTTCTTTTAACTTAATTTTTCCCTCCCTCTCTCCGAGGTCCTCTTCTCTGGCATGTCCGGTCCGGAAAGAAAACACGGAACCCGAAAATAAAACGCTAAAAAAATTAGGGACATCCAATTAATTGGAAAATTCCATGGGGAAACTATGTTGTCCCTCTGATGCCAGGCTCCTAAATACTCTCTCTCTCTCTCTCTCTCTCTCTCTCTCTCTCTCTCTCTCTCTCTCTCTCTCTCTCTCTCTCCAGAAAAAAACAATTTTTTTCTTAGTCATTCTTTGTTGTGTTACGCTCTAGTTTCACAAGCCTGTAATTTCCGAGTTTAGAATTATTAGTATTGTTTCTCTTGTAATCGTAGTAAAGTTGTTGTTACCCGATGTAAATATTCCTCATATCTCTGTCTTCATCGGTGATATTCGGCAACATTGACGGTTTCAAAACTTATAACAACTTTGTTCCATTTCCGTGTAAGTTATCTCTCTTCCCTCTAATTATTGGGAGCATGCTTTGACTGCTCCAAGGCGGTTTCATTTTTTTTATATTTATATTTTTTTTTATTTATATTTGTAAGTTTTTCATTTATATTGTTATATTTATATTTGTAAAGTTTTTTGACATTTATTTTTTATATTTTTTCAATTATATTTTTTATATTTAGTAGCTTGTTGAATAACTTTTGATTAGGTCAAAAACATTGACCTTACGTTTCGTATTGAGTTGCTCTTGGCATACAGTCATAAGGAGTGGTTTGTTAAAACCCATTTGTAATCATTCCTTTGCTTTCACCCAGACTATAAATATGCATGCTACATTAGAATGCATTAAAAAAAAGATCTTTCCAAGTAATTACCTACCGACGTGAAATCTATGAAGAGGTTAAGGAGCATAGCAATTTTGTTAGATAAAATACATTTCTAAAAGGAGTCCAAACCCAAATCAGATGGTCGTTATTACAATCTAGATGTCACTAGATTAGGCCTAACAAGAAAGAGATTTCAAATTTATATGGCCACCCGATTATTCCGAACGCTTAGAGATTCTCTTGCATAAAAGATTTATGGAAATGCCAACGTAATCGCGTAGATTTTAATATACGTTTAGATTAATTATTCATATCTGCCGATGGGGGAATAATGAATATGCAAGTGCTATCCGTAATTGAATTATATATATATGTATATATATACATATATGTGTATTATATATATTATTATAAGATATTATTTATATATATATATATATGTGTGTGTGTGTGTGTGTGTGTGTGTGTGTGTGTGTGTGTGTGTGTATAACTGAATCACGAAAGTTAGGAACGTGATAAATCCATAAATAAAGATATATGCCACGAAGGAAAAATAAACGAAGGAGTAACTGCGAGACTTTCGACGTTTCCACGTGGCATATATCTGATTTATTTTTATATATGTGTGTGTGTGTACACACACACACACACACCACAACACACATATATATATATATATATATATATATATATATATATATATATATATATATGCACACACACATACATAATGTATGTATGTATAGTGAAAGGGAGAGACAGAGGGAGAAAGTTGGCACTTTCCCAATGAAATTTAGGAAAGCCACGGCGCCGGTTTGTCTGTTAGGAACCCACAAACAATCTTGACTGATTTTAATGCAGAACATAAAGTATCCTAAGTTTGTTGGCGCACTTTCTTTAACGAAATCTCTCACATCTAATTATCTAGAGAGCAACGTCCCTGTTTACTGGTCGAGCCGTTTCTTACAGCTCATCGAAATATGAACCCTTTCGGACATGTTTTCGTACAAGGCATGAACACACCCCCGTTTGTTTTCGTGGGAGAGTCTAATTATCGGCAGCGATCTCTCTCTCTCTCTCTCTCTCTCTCTCTCTCTCTCTCTCTCTCTCTCTCTCTCTCTGTGTTTGTGTGTTTACTGAAACGAGATAATGCACCTACGTGCCCCTTCTATAGCAGGCGTTCATTCACCAGAGGTCTCTGTTCCATGGATATATAAAAGCATATCCCCTGTAAAAGATAGTTCCAGACCCTCTCTCTCGGCAGTGATGCTAAACAGCTTAATCGATGTATGTGACATACTTCATCGCCAACAAAAAGTCATCGAGGCCGAGGCAGTCGGTGAAGGAAAGCACTCTTGCTCTCATTTTCCTTAACAATCAAATCCTCCTAAGCAGTAGTTCAAGGCAGCCCTCGGCTTTCACTTATCAATGCATAATAAAATGTGACTCTGCATAATTATATAATGTTCAGCTCAACACCGTCACCACCCAAACGCCTTCTCTCAGCCCTTTACTTATCGGCATTCAGCCTCCACAAGGCAAACCGGGTTAAAATCATACTTTTATTGTTGATTGATTTGGATGAATTACTGAGAAACTTTGTCGATCAGTGAAATCCATCAGTGTATTACATAGAAGGTTTACGAAACGATAAGCAAATTCTATCGTAGATATAAGCATCCCGCATGCATGAAAAGCTACGCAATCGCAGAGACCAGCCATTCTTATATCGACGGAGAAAAGGGAAACTAAACATTTTAACGTCGATACTGCCGAAATTGAGCCGAGCCCTTAGATTAACAACATGGATAATCCAAACAGAACGAGATTCAACAAATTCTTCCGTTGCCGCAGGCCAAGCCGAGGAAAACGAGGCGGTAACAGAATATAAGAAACAACCCAAAGGCCTTCTTCGGTTTGCACGCAAACCTCTCAAATTGTGAAGATTCGAATTGACCCTTGTCAAGTAAAAGGTCCCTCAGCCCGTCACCAGGAGAATTTTATGAATGTCTTGCAGGGCGGGCAAGCAGTGCACATTCATTTATTCGGCCAGTGACCTTAATCACAACATAAAGGAGCGCCTCAGTGGCGTGGTTGGTATGGTGTTTGCGTCCCACCTCGGTGGTCGCGGGTTCGATTCTCGGCCATTCCATTGAGGAGTGAGAGATGTGTATTTCTGGTGATAGAAGTTCACTCTCGACGTGGTTCGGAAGTCACGTAAAGCCGTTGGTCCCGTTGCTGAACTGGTTCCGTGCAACGTAAAAAAAAAAACCATACAAACAAAAAACTACACAAAGGCTCCATTTTCATTCGTTGGCGTAAATGGCAACGGTCTCCAGGCACTACAAAATAGTGACTTTGCGGAGAAAGTGATTGGAATGGAAATCGATGCTCTTAGAATGAACTCGGCAGCCGGACAAAACTCTTCCTTTTAGTTCTATTGAGATCATGTAAAACTGGACTAAGGAAAAGCATCTACCTCCAGTGGCAGGATTATCTTTAAAGAATTGCTAGCAGAATCTACAAGCACGCTTACCACTTGCCCAGCACTGAAGTCTGCATTTAAAACGGTCATCATACCATGGTACATTACTAACATGTCCGTCTATAAAGATAACTGCTGAAATCATAAGGAAAGTTCCCATCAAACATCTGACCTGTGACGATCTCCTTCCTAACAGCGAAATTAACAGGACTTATCCTAACGCCTCCAAAGTTTCCGGCATGGAGGAAGTTCAACGCAAAACGGCTACATAACTTCCTCTCCAGTCGAGTGCTTCATGTATAGGGTATGAGCGAATGTTGCTTTATCCAAGCCAGCCCAAGTCATATCAGGTGTCCCACAAAAAAACTGTTCTCGGTCCCGTTATAATGATTGGTGATATTGATAACAGCATGAATAGATCATTTATATCTTTCTTTGCTGGCTATTCCAGTTTCTCAACCTTATCAAGGCTCACTCGAAAGCTGCGAACAGTGTCAAAGTGATCTAGATAGAATAAGTCTATCCCTGGGCGTTAACAGCCATTGCAACCTTTGACGGGGACAAATTCGAACGCATACGCTTTGCGATCGTTATCTTAAACGACTTAACAGGGTCTATCCGTACCGGATAAATCCCTCAACTGAGAACATGTTCATTAGAATTGAGAGAATGAATGCCGATAGCACGCTACGGTTGACGTTCCTTAGACGAATTGTAGACGCTTTCTGCCCACTATGGATGGTACCTACATCCAACCAACATTACAGAAGCTATGGGGCTTAATAAACAAATTCTACATAAAAGATCAGTAAGTACTATGCATTTCGGGGCCGTTTCTAATTTTAGTCGATAAATTCTTACAAAAGCATCGGATATTTATCGTTTTTTGGAAATAGCTATTCAAAGCCACAGCCATATTTCGCAAAAATGTGCGCGGTGGTGTTAATATTTATAATTAAGGCAGTAATCAGATCAATTCAAAGAAATTTTTTAGGGAAACTTGGCTAAATCTAGCAGGCTCGTAGAAGGAGGCTAGTAAAACTTCATCACTGAAGGCCCTCCCACTCACTGTTACTTTATGAATGTAGTCTCTCTCTCTCTCTCTCTCTCTCTCTCTCTCTCTCTCTCTCTCTCCTCTCTCTCTCATATCTTGTCTATTAGTCATGTCTCTTAAGTAGAGTGCAATAAAGAAATTGGCATCAAATGAGAATATTAATAGTCTCAAAAGTTCCGGTTCACGCGTATCTGCTTAGTCCAGCTAAATAAATGTAATATAACGCAAGTCTTCTAACCGTAACTTTCTTAATGTATGACCAATCCCATAACAGTGCTTGTTATAGCACACTACTCACCCTTCATTATTTTATTTGTGTGTCTTTGTGTCAGTTTTGTTGTTTCTATACCCTTGATTCATTTATTTGAAAGTGACACTAATGTTTGTTGTCGAGTTCTTGAATGGTTATGAGTGAGTATGAATTCTCGGTTTTATCTATATTTATTTGCGTATGGAATTGAAGTGACTCATTCTATCAATTTTCAGTTATTTTGATTACTTCAATTACATCGTTCATTATATATATTTCATTTCATCATAACTACATTGTAGTGTTGGAACCCTGCTATGACGTCTGATGTCATAGTTTACGTCAGAACTAACCTCCCTGTGGGTGCTTACTAAATTTAGCTAAGTTTCCCTTTAAATGTCTTTGATTTGATCCGGTAAGTGCCTTAATTATATACATTAGACATCACTGCATATTTTTGCCAAATAGGATGTGGCTTCAAATATCTATTTCCAAAATACGATCCTTATCCGATGCTTTGTAAAGATTTTATCGCGAAAATCAATTAGACGCGGCCATGAAATGGACAGTAGTTTAACTTTCTCTTACTTTTAGACTGAAGGCGAAGAGGCAAAGTAGCATCCAGCGAAGGCATAAAGGCTGTGAAATCCTATACATCTACAAAATCAAAGAGGGCTACTTCCAAATCTACCGACACCCACGTTAGAACCAGAATTTTTTGCCCTCTACAAGTTCTCCCTCATCCTAGACTCGGTATCAGGTTCTCTCTCTCTCTCTCTTCCTCGGCCTTTTCTGTATCATAAACCAGCTGAGATTGTTCGTCTATCGTCGATTACAAATCAATGAGTCAAGTTCCTGAATATTCGTTCGGTCAAGCGAAGATACAATTGTATATCGTAGATTTACCAGACCACTGAGCTGATGAACAGCTCTCCTAGGGCTGGCCGAATGATTAGATCCTTTTACGTGTCTAGGAACCAATTAGTTACCTAGCAACGGGACCTACAGCTTATTATGGAATCCGAACCACATTATATCGAGAAATTAATATCTATCACCAGAAATAAATTCCTCTGATTCCGCGTTGGCCGAGTCGAGGATCGAACTTCGGACCACCGGATTAGTAGCTGAGCGCGAAATCCACTCGGCCAACGTGGAACTGGCAAGATTCAAAGCCACTGGTGATTTCAGCGAACCGAATACAGGGCGCAATTCTAGCATCTTGTATTCAACTCCAAAGACTCGTTCCCTGAAAAATATCTCGTGCCTCTGAGAAGTACGTGACCGTATGCTGTGGCAGGTCGAACCTGGGTACAGAACGGTATGGGGTTGGTTCTCATCCAAGGGAAGCATGGATGAGAACCGTTGTGTGTGGGTGTGTGTGTGTAGAATATTTATATACACTCCACAAAAATAACCAGGACTCCATTCTTCCTGATTTTAAAAATTTTCCGATATTGTGATGATTTTAATAAGTGTTGGCGTTCTGAGGAATGCCGTCGATGGATGGAAATGATTTGGAAGCGCGGGAGCTTTCGGCCGTTTGTGCTTCGCTGCCGACTAATGGCTTTCATTGTCGTCGTTTGCGGTGATTTGCAAGCGCTTGCAAATTGCTGGTGTTGGTGGAAGCAGTTGGACTCCGCTCATGAAATGGCATAAATTTGCTTCTCCGCCCGCGCGCGCGCGCGCAGTTCCCTTGCATAACTTTGGGACGGCCGCTGGTGTTGTAATGGAAATCAGGACTCTTACAAATTAGGTCGTCTGTTATACAGTCTCTTCCCTCCCCCTCTCCCCCTTCCCCTCATCTCTCTTCCTGCGCAGGCGCAGTATTCTATTGTCTTACAGCAGAGTGAAGTCGAAACAGAATTAATACGGAAGTCGTATCTGAAGTGTGGGTAGCAATATGTGTTTTGTATGTATATATATATAATATATATATATATATATATATATATATATATATAGGTAGTTAGAAGCCACGAAGGAAAAATAAACAACGGAGTTTATTTTTCCTTCGTGGCTTATACCTTTATTTATTGATTTATCACATTCTAAACTTTTGTGATTCAGTTATACATACATACATACATATATATATGTGTGTGTTTATGTATGTATGTATATATATATATCATGTACGTGTATATTTGATTGATTTATAATTTATTATATTTATTACTCTTTTGTTAACATAAAATTTTCAATTAGAATTTTTCAATATAATAAGTCACTTTCTAGATGATATTCAAAGATTCAATAAATTCTGAACTCTGAAGAAAACATCCACCGCCCAAACCTTGACTCAACATTCCGCGCCATAGTACAAGACCGAGAGCAGATACACACGTATAGTACATACCATTCATACCGAGAATCTCGCCTCCTTGTACTCTGTAACGTAGACTTGGCGTATTTCATGTCAGGGAGGTAATTGTCGTCAATAAACTGCTGTAGTTCGCGACGCTTCTCAAGAAATATGATCGACACTTCGAGCTGGAGTGGGTCATGACTTAACGCAGTTGAAGTCCAGTTAATTATAATTAACTGGACTTCAACTGCCCATCCCGTTTCCTTTGTCTCGATGCGGCCACCGATTAACTGATTGTTATTGCCGTCGATTGTTCGTGGTTGATGCTAATTGCCCCCAATAGACCGTGATTGCCCCTAAGAGCTGCGCTGTTACTGTCCTAATTGCATGTTATGATGACTTCAATTTTTAAAGGACTGGGTCTCCTAGTGGCGTGCAACACATTTTTTTTTACCCTGCCAGGAATGTGGAGGTTAATCACTTACCATAATGGTCACGGAATCAATGACTTCGTATGGCTCTAGAACTTTTAATTTGTTTTTGATAATGTCGCGCAGTGAGACACTGACGACACTGAAGGTCTTCGAAATCAGTGAATTTGGTTAGATAAGCAGACAGTTTTACGTGCCTATTTCTTTGTAAAATTTCCATTTAAAAATTGAGTTAGAAACTGTGTGTGTGTGTGTGTGAGAGAGAGAGAGAGAGAGAGAGAGAGAGAGAGAGAGTAGGTAGGCAGATAGCTCTAATCAGATTCCCTGTAGGAGGAAGTGAGGCAAATCAACGTAGGGGAGTTGGGAATGAAAAGAGGTGGGGAAGAGATACGAATAAAACCAACGGATAATATGTTGGTCGAAAAGGCACAGAAGAGAACCAAATTATAAGATGAGGTTGGCACAGTAAGAAAAGAGAAGAGTATTTTACACAATTAAAAGCGGGAAAAAATGTCCAAGAACATTATAGTATAATTGTTGTTGCTTCAGTTGTCTATAGGACGATCTAAGTTAGCCACTGACATTTTCTGCGCCCTTTAACGAAGCAGAATGTACGTTCAATATAAAAAAAATAATTAAAAAATACACCGAAGTTTCTTCGGCCCAATCGAGTTTCCTGTACAGCGTATAATGCTTTATGAACCTCAGCCGCTGCCCATGAAACGTACTGCTACAGCCTGGTGGTGGCCTGTGTTGTTGGCTAAGTTTATCCTTTAAAAAAAAAAAACTGCTAAGGCTAGAGGGCTGCAGTTTAGTATGTCTGATGATTGGAGGATGGATGGCCAGCATACCAATTTGCAGCTATTTGGCCTCAGTAGTTTTCAAAATCTGAGGACGAAGAGATAAAGTAGTTTTCAAAATCTGAGGGCGAAGAGATAAAGTAGTTTTCAAAAGATCTGGAGGACGAGAGAAAATTGAATAAAAGTAGTTTTTTCAAGATCTGAGGCGCGAAGAGAATAAAGTAGTTTTCAAAAGATCTGGAGACGAAGAGATAAAGTAGTTTTCAAGGATCCTGAGGGCGAAGAGGATAAAGCTAGTTCAAGATCGAGGACGAAGACGAATAAAGTAGTTTTCAAGATCTGAGGGCGAAGAGATAAAGTAGTTTTCAAGATCTTTTGAGGACCCGAAGAGATAAAGAGTCGTGTTTTCAAGGGAATCTGAGGGAAGAAGGAGATAAAAGTAAAGTTTTCAAGATCTTTTGAGGGACGAAGAGATAAAGTAGTTCTTCAAGATTTTTCATACTTGAGGACGAAGAGATAAAGTAAGTTTTCAAGGGATCTGAGGGCGAAAGAGAAGATAAAGTAGTTATTTCTTTCAAGATTCTGAGGGACGAAAGAAAGATAAAGTATTTTTCAAGATCTGAGGGGCAGAAGAAGAGGATAAAAGTAGTTTTCAATATCTGAGGACGAAGAGATAAAGTAGGTTTTTTCAAGATCTGAGGGGCGAAGAAGAATTCAAAAGTAGTTTTCCAGATCTGAGGGCGAAGAGATAAAGTAGTTTTCAAGATCTGAGGGCGAAGAGATAAAGTAGTTTTCCAGATCTGAGGGCGAAGAGATAAAGTAGTTTTCCCAGTTTATTTTTTTTTTGTTTTCTTTTGAGTAGGGCGAAGAGATCAAAGCAGTAGTTTTTCCAGAATCTGAGGGCGAAGAGATAAAGTAGTGTCCAAGATACTTTAGTCTGAGGGCGAAGAGTAAATAAGTAGTTTTCCAGATCTGAGGGCGAAGAGATAAAGTAGTTTTCAAGATCTGAGGGCGAAGAGATAAAGTAGTTTTCCAGATCTGAGGGCGAAGAGATAAAGTAGTTTTCAAGATCTGAGGACGAAGAGATAAAGTGCGGACGGATAGACACAGCCATCTCAATTGTTTTCCTTTACAGAAAACTAGGAAGAGAAGAAGTAGAATATTATATCAAAATGCTGGTGAGAAGAGGATAGTAAGGAAAAACCACGAAACAGAAGCAGTATCATTATATATATACTGCATTTTGTTAATGCCTTTAAATAATTAATGTCCACGAGGTAACATTCATTACGGAGAATATTACTATCTAGGAATTTATCATCATCAGTTAGTCAGTGAGTATTTAGTATAAGAAAACTACAGCATTCTACCCTTATCCATGCTTTAATAATAATAATAATTATAAATTACTATTATTATTATTATTATTAGTAGTAGTAGTAGTAGTAGTAGTAGTAGTAGTGAATATTTGTTAGGTAAAATTATATCTTTTAAAATCTAACAAGTCAATATATTTTACACATATACGCCCACGTGAATACACGCTCTTGCGCATGGGCATCGTCGGGTATGCAGTCACGAAAATCCTGCTAAGTGGAAACATAAGTAAATAAAATTGCATCAAGTTCTGCCCCTTAGTACTGGGAGTATTGGGTTGGGTAAATGTATGGGAGCCTTTCCCTTTGAAAGGGGAAACTCTCTCTCTCTCTCTCTCTCTCTCTCTCTCTCTCTCTCTCTCTCTCTCTCTCTCTCTCTCTCTCTATGGAGAGCCTCGAGCAGGTAATCCACCGGCCTCGGGTGGGTGTAACTATTCTCTCTCTCTCTCTCTCTCTCTCGTGTTTATCTATGTTAGTAATAAGCTTATACGGATTACTGTTTACATGAGAGAGAGAGAGAGAGAGAAGAGAGAGAGAGAGAGAGATCTGGCGCTCTACTTTCACTCTATATTCCAGATGTTAAGACTAAGCAGCCCCTTCTAAGGGTAATTTTATTAACCACTGTTGCTACCACAGTTACGCTTGGCGATTCCCTCATCAAAGGGGAGAGAGAGAGAGAGAGAGAAAGAGAGAGAGAGAGAGAGAAGGGGAGATTTTATTTGCTCTTTTTATGCGTTTGTTGTTTGTTTTAGTTGTTATGGCGTAGTAATACTGCTTGTGTAAAATAGGGAAGGCTTTTAATGGTGTTTTTATTGTTACCGTTTCCAGGGAGGGTAGACCCAAGCTCCCCCTCCCACCTACCCATCCCCTCCCCCCCCCTGTCGTTATGGCATGCTCATTATAGTTTCCGCCATGGAAGTTTTGAGCCGTTTCATGATTTTCTGACAATTTTTTCCCTTTTTCCTTTTTTCATTACTGTTTTCTTCCGTTTCATGTTTATTTTTTTTTACCTTAATCCTGATATTGTTGTTATTGTATTCTTAAGAGAGTTATTTCTGATTAGAACCTTTGGAGCTCTTGGAATGCGTTCGAGAGAATATCCAATACTCAGTAAATTAATATTGCAGAATGTGGACCATAATCGGCTAATGCCATCAAGGCAGAAGGTTTTGGAATTGAGCAAACCTGATTCTTATAGACTTTCCAATGTGAAATTACTTTCCTGTACCCTAATTAAATTTTCTGGTGATGCAAATTGCTCGAAAACATTGAAGTTATTGGATTGTCCAAATTTCCCGAGAAGAGCGTTGTTCGAACACATTTGAAATCTATAGACATGACGATTCTCTGGAGACAAAAATATTTACGCAGAGGAAACCTTGTGGGAAATCTTGAGACATTTCAACAGAAGCTGATGTTGATCCGTAATATCAGCAGAGGAATTGGGTAAATACAAAATGAAAATAGAAAATATTAAATTCGGAAATCCGCCGAAAATCAGGAGTAAAGGAAATAATTACTTTTGGCAGCATGATGATATAAAGAAGAGTCCATTAGATTACTATGAGGTCAATGTTCCGAAAACAAGTTCATAAAGTATCTTTCGCCAAATACGGTTGTTACTTCCAAGTGCCAACGTATAGATGACCGTAGGCCTAGCCTTTCCACATTACGTAAACAAATGAGTCGGTCAGTAACTTCTCACTGAGCTGTCGAATCGCAAATAAATCAAGACTGGCGTATTTGATAACAAAACCATCGAGACTTTTAAGTTTTCTTAGGAACAGAGATATTTAAGCAAACCTGAACATTATCAGTAACACTGGATAAGAAGGACTGCGATGATAGTCCCCGATATCTCAAAGCGGTGACGTCATATAACTGCCGGATTACGGCCGTAACTAACTCTCGTTACATAACATATCACAGTAGTAAGTTAACCCATTTAATTAAAGAACATTATCAGTAACACAAGATAAGAATGACTACGATAAAAGAATAACCAGTATCTCATAGTAGTGACGTCATACAACATTGCTGGATTACGGCCTAAACTAACTTGCTATTGTTACATAAGAGTAACACTGATAAATGACAAGTATTACAATGGATCTATACGAGATTTTTTTTTATTTTACTTGCTAGCCGAGGTCATGACCTTTTGATGAATAATGATCACCACCAACACTTCAGCAACGCTAGTGGGTTAATCTCGTAACAAACTCGCCAGCGCGGCAGAGTGACAACGCTGATGAAATATGAAGGCAGCAGACATATCCTTCATGATGTAATAGTGACACGTAGCTGAGCCAGACACCAAAGAAAAAATGTAACATTACAGTAAGTCAATTTTTACATGTTTCAATTGAAAGTCGGCAGAGGGACCTAATCTAGATACGGCTGCATGATATTTAATGTAATTGCGCAAATTTAAAGGTTATATTAGTGGTTCCACTAACTTGTGATGTATAAGCATAGGTATTTTCCTTAATAGGGATATTTTCTCCTAAATCTATGGAACTTAACAGGTGAAGAAGTCTGGACGTGTACAGTAAATGGAATTACGGATATTGAAACTAGTCGTATGGACTGCCATATTGCTAGTATTAGTTCACCAGGAGTTTGTAGAGGCTCTGGCTAAAGAAGGTGGCCGGTTTCACTTAGCATTTGCTTCCATTTTTTCAAAAATTGAAATGTTTATACTAGTTGATTCCTAGGGAATCTGATCCTCATCAAGAAGAGCCAAACAAGCGCTATATTCTATTTTAGGTTGAAAATGGCTTAGTGTGTTATAAAAAAAAAACGTTGACTATACCTTTTGTTTGGCTGTTCCGGAATATGTTCATACTATCTACCTTAAATCTCACAGTGAGAAATTGCTCCTTGAAATGGTAGTAATCTGCAGCTTCTTAACTAGGATGACGCTCTTTGCACTATATTTCGAAGCTTATTGTACGTAATTTAAACACGAACCTGTGAAATTCACTTTTACTCATAGTTGAAGGTGGTATTTTTATGGGTCAGGTAATGTCTTTTAAAGTGTAAGTATGTACAGTGTTTTCATCAACTTTTTCCGTATATATATATATATATATATATATATAGCATATATATACATATATATATATATATATATATATATTATATATATATATATCTATATATATATATATATATATATATATAAAGCGGAAAAGAATGATGAACGTATTATGAAGTGTAAAGCGAGTGCTACTTCCTGGGCGCAAATCCCTCGTCTTCTCGGAAGAAAAAGAAGAAGAAGAAGAAGAGAAGCGAAAATCCGCCGGAGAGGACGAGCGCCCCCTTTCTATTTCCACCTCTCATCAAGGACATTAAGGCGATGTATTCTCCGCCGAAAAAAGAGATTCTTGCAGTCGACTCATTTGAATAAAATTGAATGTAAGATTTAACCGAGGGCTTATTTTAGATGCCGAATTTTCACTGCCTGGTCATTTTCATCCCGGTAAAAAGTTTCTGGGAACCGGTTTTTACTCGTCCTGGATTTTCCCCGAAAACCTCTTGTGAATAGAACTTCGTATAAATCATCCTCCTTCTTTTTCTTCTCCTTTTTTCTCTCTTTTATACTGGAAACCTTTTAGTCTGGTCCATTTTCCCCTGATATAAATTACAGATTTTAAGCAACCATTACCCTCCGAGTGGAATTCCAAAGGTATAAAGTGCTGTATGTGACTGTCCTGCGTGATTCCAACGTTGGCATTTGCTTCGCAAGCACTCCTCGAAAGGGTTTGAATCTTCATCATTCTCATTTGCAAATGGTATTATTATTTTTCCGCGTTCACTGATATTACTTTGCATGGAGTCGTTTTCTCATGCGAGGGACAAGGCGGCTTGAGGGAAAAAAGAAGAAAAAAGCAATGGTCGTTGCTATATACGTAATTTATCTGGTGAATGATGGGTGAGCCCCATGTGCAGGAAACTTAAGACATTAGACGCTGCCTGCGCCCGCACTGGAAACTCGTAAACATTAATAGTGTTATTACGTTTCCTCTCGTCATTCTTTGCTAACAACTGAACCCACAAAAGTGAAATGTGATCTAAGCAACACATATTAGACCTTCATCAGTACACCAGTAGCTCAAGCGAGTCAGAGACGTAGCGGAGCTTATCCAGGTCAAGATTTATTTAAAAACGGGGACTATAAAGTACCTCTCTTTAGGCCTACCGTTACAGGACCTGGCCTGAAGAGCCTCTCGTACCTGGCAACCTGTTTCCTGCGGCCATGTCCTTTGTATCGTCGAGTTATGTTGGGTCCCGAGGGCCTCAACTTGAGGCGTTGGTTCTAAGGAGTATTTCACGTCAGCTTTCACCTTCTATTAAGGGAGAGCCGCCTGCCAAAGGAATATCGAAGGACAGGAGGAGATCAGTGCGGTGTGGGTCCCTCCCACTGATAATGAAGCTGATGTGTGAAAAGGTGGAGAGAAGAGAGAGAGAGAGAGAGAGAGAGAGAGAGAGAGAGAGAGAGAGAGAGAATAATACCTGTAGAATGGTTCCACATCTCTGGGTAAGGGATATCACCCTGTCCCTCCCCATTCGCTGTGGATTGTGTCATTAGACGTAATGGTTATTGAAAACAATTATGTCAAACCTGACACTGTAGTTGGATACGAGGTGTCAGGTTGAGTACTAATTGCAACTGACCCCTATTGGGGTCTCAAAGAGAGAGAGAGAGAGAGAGAGAGAGAGAGAGAGAGAGAGAGAGAGAGAGAGAATCAGGCATACACAGACAGTTAGTGAGTCGAGTAAAAATTAGACTGTACAACACAGATGGTTGATCGATCATTCAATAAGAGAGAGAGAGAGAGAGAGAGAGAGAGAGAGAGAGAGAGAGAGAGAGAGAGAGGTCAATGCAAACAGTTGGACAACCAGTCATCCTCCTAAAGAAGATAATAACCTCGTTTACGCACTGGTCATAAAGCGTCAGCAAAACAGACGGGAAGTTCTGAAGGAGTAGCAACCGGTTGGATATTATGTTGGCCATAGATAAGAGGGATTATTTGTCCGTAGATAAACTGGGTATTCAATTTCTCTTGCGGTACAATAGAAGTTCACGTATTTTTTTTTTTTTTCGATGTACTTGCGTTGCTAAGGCCATAAAATTCTCGTCCGGGAAATAATTACGACGACTCCTAACATGTCATACAATTAGGGTATCATGTTTTATTGCTCTTCAATCAGTTAGATTGATCTTGAAGTGAGTTAACAAAACAGCATGATGATTATTCAGCTCCTCGAAAGATGAACGCCGTAAGTGGAGAAAGGTAGACGTATGTGTAATAATAATGGATAGATATATGTGTCCTTAAACCGAATTTAAAATTAATGCTTCATTAGGAGATATTAAGCGGAAGAACTGCTGTTCCCTTTTTTCCCGACTTATAACTGTATGACGAATAGATAACAAAAATGCGTGGCGGAGATCAGAGCGTGTTTCTTATAGCCTCTCCTCTCCCTGTATGTTTG
The DNA here is from genome assembly GCF_015104395.2 of Macrobrachium nipponense. NCBI lineage: Eukaryota > Metazoa > Arthropoda > Malacostraca > Decapoda > Palaemonidae > Macrobrachium > Macrobrachium nipponense. Next base: position 68,454,179 of record NC_087217.1, on the reverse strand, counting down.
TCGTTACTCTCCGTTTGGCCGTTTGTTTGTCTGCGACGGATTGAGTTGAGGCCGAATTATAGGTCTGACTTGTGTAATCCAACACCGCGGGGGTTTGGCTGCTCTGTTTTCACTTCGGGAAATGAAGGAGCTGTTCGGTGGGGTCTACATTCTTGAAGGCCGTAGGGGATTCGCCGGGAAGCGAATAGGGTATACTCACTCGTTGGTTCCATCCATTGCTTTTTATGTTTTAAGTCAGGAGGAGGTGTGGGTGGAATTTTTCTGTGGGGGAAGGGCGAAGTTGAGTGTTTAAAGTTTTTTTTTTTTTTTTTTTTTTTGTTTTTTTTTTTTTTTTTTTTTTTTATGGGATTTTGGATATAAACTTGACTGAGCCATTTCACTTGTAGTAGTCTCATAAGTTCCGGGAATTTGTTACTTTATATATATTTATATATATATATATACTATATATACTATATATTATATATATATATTATTAGAGAGAGAGAGAGAAAAAAAAGTAACTCTAGCTCCTTTCCTCCCCGCCCCCCCTTATCCTGAAGTGGAGAATTACCTCGTTGAGGGCATGAGAGAGAAATAAAGAAGGGATATTATTTTACTTGGGAGTCTTTCTGGGAGAAGGTCGGACTAGTAGAGAAACGCCGCCGAGGCGTTCATTAGCATATTCGCCAACGCGAAACGAAATAGACACAAAAACTCTTGGAGTCAAGTACCAGACGCAAAGAGGGAGAGAAGACGCGATGACGTCATTGGCAAGTTCGTTTTTGGAAAATATCAAACGTATATTTCAATGTCTTTCTATTTTTTTTATTCATTTAATGTTTTTTTCATGAAAATTTCTTATGGTAGATCAATTTATGGTAGTGCATTAGTTGATAGTACACGCGCATGAAAGCTATGGTTAAAATTTAGTATTTATCTACGATGCGTTAAATTTATACCTTTAAGAAGGAAAAATGTCATTTTATGTGCAGAAAGGTATAATGATGACCATAGGTGTGAAAGAAAATAAACAGTCGTCATTATTTAAATTTCCAGCTTTTAAATTGCTTGAAGTAGGATTTACATAGTAACGTACATGTATGGAAATATATATGTACACACATGTGTTATATATATATAATATATATATATATATATATATGTATGTATGTATGTATGTATGTATGTATATATTGTATGCATTTGCGACTCATATAAACTTAAATATAAAGTGTGATGATGATAAAGGTTAACGGCAGGTAGAGAGGTCAAATTACCGAGGTCATTAGAACAACCACTCGGTGTTGTATTTATATAGCGCCAATAATGTTTCTGCTACTTGTACTACCACTTCGGCCGAAATGTTAGGCTGTGGTGATTAACCAGTATTTCTAGTTGTGGTGATAACAGTAGTAGGAAGGATGATGTTACTGTTTACGAGTGGGAACAATGTTAATATTGAATGTAAAGTAATGTATTAGGTGTACGGAACTGGGTCTTTCAAACATATTTTATTGGATGAGCAAGTGAAGAGTTCGGTAATGTTCATTCGTGCATCTCTAAAAATCAAACTGGATTTCTCTCCTACTTCCGCGTTTGCCGCTCTATTTTCCCCATTTAAGTTAAACAATTTAGTTTTATTATTTCCCGTTCGAATAAGGGCGTTCAGTTTCTTTCAGCTCCATCGTCCTTTTCCCTTGAAATGAAAACGACCCTATCTCACTTTTTTGGATTTATTTATTGAATATCGTGAAACAATCTGCTCCAAAGGGACAACAATGATCAAGGACCTCGTAAGGAACGTTCGTACGTTCGTGTACAGTTTAATTTGATTTAGTAGCATCTAAACACTTCTAAGCACATCTACTTAATTAATATGTAAAGAGCTTGGATCAGTGTCATATGGAGCGGATATCTGTTGAAGTTAATCAGCCGGGTGATTTGAAATTGAGTAGTACAGCCCATTGAAAATTTCAGGGGAAATGCCGGTGCCCGTTTCTCTTCCCTTTCCCAGTTTTTCTCGTTTCAGGTTCACGGAAGCTTGGTTTCACGGGTCCTTAGAAACGAAAGGAAACGAGGGACGCCTTGGAGAGTGGAAGCGAGATGCCTGTTTGAGTCCGATAGACAAAAGTCTCAGGGTGGTTTTTCCCCTTCGCCGAAGTTTGGTTTTCGAGGGAGAGTCTTAGAATTCTCTCTCTCTCTCTCTCTCTCTCTCTCTCTCTCTCTCTCTCTCTCTATATATATATATATATATATATATATATATATATATATATACATATATATATCACATTGGCGCTTCATTTGTTTATCACATGTCACCACACATGAATAATTATAATTAAGAGACTGGTTGTAAGTCAGTGATTTCCAAGGTTCAGACTTAGAAGTAAAGTTGAAACCTGTCTGGACCTAACCCAACCTCTTATATTTTCAACAGTAGTTAAATGTTATATATATATATACATATATTATATATATATATATATATATATATATATATATATATATATATATATCTATATATATATATGCTTATAAAGTCACAGTAGATGCACGTGACTACATTATGTAAGCAAATACCACATAAAAATTACATTTTCCTATGTTATTCGCTTATATATATATATATATATATATATATATATATATAATATATATATATATATATATATATGCGTGTGTGTAAACGTGTGAAAGGCACACTATCTCTCTACCTATCTTTCCTACCTTCTGTCCCCGTAACCGCCCATGAAAATAATTAAAAACGCCGAGAGAGAGGGGGAAAAAAGTCGATCTCTATTGTGCGACCTTGACGAGAAAAACCGAGGAATTTCTATTGTCCAGCGCCAATCTGGTGTGTGTGTGTGTGTGTGTGTGTGTGTGTGTGTGTGTGTGTGTGTGTGTGTGCCCTACCGACCGATCTCCGCCACCGGCAGCTTTATGACAGAAGCGCCCCTGTATAGGGCTGGCTTTATAGAGGTTTATATAGGTAGATATTGGCTTTATTTTTACAGTAGGTTTCCCCTATTGTGTGCGTTCACTGTGCATGTCAATTGTTAATTAATGTTTTCTGTTGCATCACCAACATTTTTGTATTTAACATGTAGGTTGAGCTTATTATTTAGAATAGAAAGAGGACGACGTTAGCCAGAGGAAAATAGTAGTTTACAGTAATAAGAAATATAAAAACAAACCAATACCAATATATACGTATCACTGTCAGTAATGCGTATTCTATATTTTTTCATTCTCTTACCAGCAAGAACGCATTATCATAAACTTTTTGAAGGCGGTTATGTTTTAAAGAATTTACTGGTCCAGAGTCGAGATGTCATTCTTCGTAACTCTAGAATGTAATTTATAGGTTACGTAAGAAAACTTACTCTTTTTCTGTTTTTTTTTTTTAATCCCCGATAACAAACGTTCTTTACCCCATTGAACTCTGATATATATATATATATATATATATATATATATATATATATATATATATATATACACATACATATACATACATACATACATACATACAATATGTAAGAAAGAAGATTTCTATTTAGTATAATGTAAGGAAGATTATATAAATATATATATGTGTGTGTGTGTGTGTGTGTGTGTATAGTAGAGTATAATGGAAATGAAAATTATACTCATCTTTTCTTTTTGTTTACCAGTCCCAACGGTATTCTGTAGCAGGGATGCTTATAAATTGTATACAAATATTTCATTCCAGAGCTTATATATATACTTGTTCTCCTTGTAGCGTGCCTGAAACCAGTCTTCTATTAAAAAGTGAAATCAATAGTAAGACAAAAAAAAACACTATCCTGTTTTCAGAAATTAAATGAAGAGATATTCCGCCATAGAAACTCAATACAACTTCCGCGTCTTATTGAGAGGTTTCCGGTACTAATTAACGAAAGGGTTCGGTTTCACTCTGTTTTAATTCAGTTTTATGTCATTTTTTTCTTCGGATTTTTTGTTTTGTTCTGTTTTGCTTTTACATAAGCTGTGGTCTTATAAATTGTGTCATATTGTAATGAGGTTTTACGAAGTTCAAGAATATTTGTAAGCATTTTTTGAAATTATTTTCGGCTAATATTTGAGGAAGTTTATTCCTATGTTTAAATAGGACACTTCTTTTTCACATGTATAATTGAAGTAGTTGTAGACCTTCTCTCTCTCTCTCTCTCTCTCTCTCTCTCTCTCTCTCCTCTCTCTCTCTCTCTCTCTGAGCGCCTCAGTGGCGTTATTGGTATGGTCTTGGCCTGCCACCTCGGTGGTCGCGAGTTCGATTCTTGGCCATTCCACTGAGGGGTCAGAGATGTGTATTTCTGGTGATAGAAGTTCACTCTCGAAGTGGTTCGGAAGTCACGTAAAGGCGTTGGTCCCGTTGCTGAATAACCACTGGTTCCATGCAACGTAAAAACACCATACAAATAATCTCTCTCTCTCTCATAGCGTTATTTGTTTCCTTATCTTTATCTCTTGTTTTATTCAAGATATTTCCTTGTAAGTTTTAAATTTTCTTCGTGTTGTTTGGATGTTTTATGTCGATGTAAGTTTACGGTTTGAATGTATTGAACCTAAACAGAAGAGCGTCGATCACTATAAGTAGATTCACATCAACCGTGCATTTGATGTCTAGGCCAGTCCCTTACGACGCTCCTGATTGGCTGTTGATAAGCCTATCACGGGGCTGGAAACTATCAGTCTCTCTCGAGAGTTCACATGGGTAGGATCTATGTTCCACCTTTCCTGGGGTATACGTCTTTCAGGAGAGGTGGAATATAAGTCCTTCCTATGTGAACTCTCTGGAGAGACTGAGAGTTCCCAGCCCTGTGATTGGCTTATCAACAGCCAATCAGGAGGTATCGTAAGGGACTGGCCTAGACATCAAATGAACGGTTGATGTGAATCTACTATAAGTAACCTCCGGAGAAGTTTTCCAGTTGAGCACAACAAATCTGACCGCAGCCGGCAGAGATGGAGTCGGTCCTTGGAGTGAATGGGAATGGCGAGAGACGAAAACAGAATATTAAGTTAAGCTAGAGTTTGGAAATGGCCTAACTTGGTCGACTTCTGCGGTTGTAACGACAGTCTGCGCGCCCTTGGCTCCCATCTTTTCCTGCAGTCGGGCATTCACGGCGTTGTTTTGTTTATTCTGTATTTTTTCCCTTTCTAGTTCTGGTAATCCAAACGCGACTTCTTTTATCTCTCTCTCTTTCCCTCTCTGGCCGTGTAGCTTGTGTGGTAGTGTGTCTGGCTCACATCTGGACGGTTCGAGTTCGAATCCCGAACCGAACGAGAAGGGGCACAGAATGGCGTGTTCCCTAAAATTCAAGAGTGCCTCGGCTGATGTAAGAATTGAATTACAGACAACCATTCTCTCCTCTCTCTCTCTCTCTCTCTCTCTCTCTCTCAAGAAAAAAAAAGATACTTGCTTTCGTTATTTTGGTTTTTATATTTTTCATATGAATACATTATCTGTAAGGATGGTATATTCAATTAATTATAAATAATTTTTTGAAAGTATTCTTGCAGTTTAGCTGTGTCCAGTTCTTGCAATGAATATATTCAAGTGTGTGTGTGTGTGTGTGTTTGAGGACGATGCTAAGGGGAAGGTTGGGGGTTTACTGCAATGTTTTTTTTTTCTTCTTCTTTCTTTTTTCGCGCCTTGGCTCAGACCACTGGCACTATACGTGAGGTCGCGAGTTGCATTTTGATATTGTTCTGGTGTGCTTGCCAGGACCTTTGGGAGCCGTTATGGTCCAAGAGCTAACCATAGTCTAATTTTTGGCATTGTTCGATTCATTTTTCACGTCGGTGTATTATTGTTTGCAGTTTTTCTAGGAGCTCGAGTATGGATGGTCAACGAAGCTAAATTTTGCGTGGTGGATAAGCGAGGATGGTTCCACCAGCTACCAGTTTGGAGGAAATGTTTGTTCAATAGTCTGTAGTTCTATATGATTTTTGAGTTTGTGTGTGTGTGTATATATAAAATATATATATATATATATATATATATATATATATATATTTTTTTTTTTTTTTTTTTTTTTTTTACTCGCCCAGGGCACTTCTTTGAATTCCCCCCCCACCCCCCCCCCCCCTCCCCCGTGTTTTGAAGCTTCGTCTAAAAAAAATGTACATAAACCCTGTAAATTCATTCACCTGAATTTCAGTTTTGATATGGCTGTGTGAAGTGATACATGGGGTCAATTTTCAGATAATTCCGTCAGGTTTAGAAAAATGGTGTCATCGTTTTCATCTGATTTACGGCAGAGATCAACCTCCGACGACCATCAGCTAACTTTTATTGTCATAATATCTAATGTGGATTCGAGCACGATAATAACTTGTTGACGGGCGATGTGTGCTGTTTAGTAGAGTGTGTTTTGGGGCGTCTTTTTCCGCTATTTTTTCCTCGTGTTCACCCTTGTCCTGGTTGTCATTGTCCTGACAAAACCACTTTTGTTCTCCGTTCCTGTTAAGTTCTTGCCTCTTTTTTCCCACTTTTTTTTTCTTTTTTTGTAAGCTTGTTAGTGTCACTTGAGGCAATTATTATAACGTCGTCATTCGCTGCTTCCGGAAGACAGTTTTGGAAAACATCATCTTCTATATCATACAAAGTTATTTGTTAATTTAGCAGCGGCTACGTTTCATTGCCTGTAGTGTGATGCCGTGGTCATGATTCAGTGAGAAGGATAGAGTGCGGTTTCTGACTGAGTGAAACGATTTAGAAGAGATCTTTTCGCTTTGTTCCATCACTGCTGACATAATCAGGGAATTGTCGACCCAGGAGATGGAACGGACAGGTTTCTCTCCGGAACACTCCTTAAAAAGTACTTAGAGCTACTGCATTATGTACATACATACGTACAGACCCAAACACAGACACACACACACCCCTATATATATATATAGTACGACTTGACGAGAGGATTTCTCCATCGAACGGTATCCGGGAATTACGGAGAGTGTACCTAATTACGAAAAGAAGCCATGGCAAGGATTACATACATAAGGCGCACTTAACACAAACACACACACCTACACACACACACACCCACACCACACCACACACACACACATATATATATATATATATATATATGTAATAGTGTGGCACGTGTCGTTATTCCTAGGACAATAACTTAATAATACTTAAGAAAAAGGCACGAAACGGATAATAAGGAGAAAAGAGAAAAGGGAAAATACGATAATGAACTTTTCTTTGCGAAGGGATTTTGTTACTCAAAACATTAGGCTTTTAGCCATTAGACATCTGGTTTTCATCTCCCCCAAAAAAGCCTCTGTCCGTACCAGCGATTAGTGGACCAACAAGAGATTATAGTCGACGAGGGATATCGCCCAGGCACCTTCGAGAAATTGGAAACTACTACTCTCATTAGCGCCTAGACTAATCGGCGTTCCCTTCGTGAACAGGTCAGAGAGAGCCATCTGGCATACGTTAAAAGGAATTCTAAAATGACCCGTTGTTCAAAGGAGGGGAGTGCCGAACTCTTAAGTGGCTCCACCCTCCCAAATATAGGCCTCTAGTATCGACGAATCAAAAGCCATGAGTGTTGGTCATAAGACAGCCCAAAAGGGGTATCAACGAATGACCTATGAGGTTTACCAAGGGATACGCCCCTTAGAGCCAGGACATGAAGAAGGAGGCGTATACAATTCAAAAGCCTACGAATTACTGTAGAAGACCTGGACAGGAAGGCGGTCTTGTATAATGTTTGCAGCCACTAAGGCACAAGAAGTTCTTTCAGAAAATGCCACACCCAGTCAAAATCCAAAAATCCAAAGGCGGGGCTAAGGAGATTTCAACTGAACAAAAAGGCGAGACAGAGAGAGAGGCAAGCAGAGAAAAGGGGGCAGAGAAAAAAGGGGAACAGAGAAGCCAAGAGAGAGAACAACCGGGGAGCCTGAGGGGAGAAACTGCAGTTGGGCATGGCCGTGAAAACAGAGAAGACAGAAGAATCCCCAGAAGAAGAACAGGTGCAAAAGTGTGGTGTGCGAAGCAATCAAAGACAGTGAAAGTGACAATCAATACTCAGTAAATTTCCCTCGTGCCTATAAGACTCGTAATTGCAACAAGTGCCAACTAAGTTTTATCAGTCCAAAAGCCCAGTAACTCAGAAGGTGGAAAACTTTATAAGTACCCCAGCGAAGAATAAAAAAACTAATGTTAAAAAAATATCAATCTTCATTTCTCATCCAAAACGATAACCCTTTTTTGCTAATTCCCCAAAGTACAGCCTCCACGGCACACGTTACCTTAGAGCTGTGTACGAGAAAGTAAGTACCGTCACAGATTTATTGGTGGCAGAGCGACGGGATACGATGAGATAAAGATTGATATAGTGACAAGATTAACTGATGTCGAGCGGTAAGGATAGGAAGAGACAAAAGAGACAGCAAAGAAATGGTGATTAGCGACGTGATACGAATACACGAATGACAGTTAAAGACAGCGGCCGCGAAACAGAATCAAAAGTTTAGTGTCGGCATAAGAGATTTCAATCCATTCACGCCACTCGAAATAGAAGGTTCTCCCCCAAAAAGACAGTACCAGTGTTTTCCCAAATACAAAGACAGTTACCGAGTTGTAACAATAAAAGCGCTCCAAAAAAAAAGCACCCACACTTCACGAAGAAAAGCTCCACTCCGAAGAACAAGAACAGGCGTTTTACCAGAAGAACAAGATGTCGAAAGCATAAGGCAAATATCAAGAGGAAAGAAAACAATCCCGAAAACGCATCAGTCAACGCAATCCTGCTCTGAGAGGAAAGAAGAGAGAGAGAGAGGTCCCCTTTCCCGAAGAGAAGAAGAAGAGAGAGAGAGGGGGAACCAACACATCATTCAACGCGCTGGTAGGCGAACGCAAGCTGTCAGACACAAACCGGGTGTCGAAGACGACGAAAGAAGATAAGTCCAAAATAATGTCCCCACACTTACATAACATTAAACTTCATTAAAAGTAAATTACGCGATTAACATTTCAGTTAGATAATTTCTGGTATTTCAAGATTAAAAGATTTTCACACTGAACCTTTTTTTTTGGCAACGAAACTCTATATTTCTTCATTTTACTAATTATAACTAATCAGCTACTAAGACCTTTTCCCGAACATTTGTATTTACTAACCAATAACTTTAAATTTTAATTTGAATTTTGATTGTGTCATTTTATGTTATTTTTTGTGATTTTGGTTGTTTTGTGATTTCTTGTACTTTGTTTTTTTGTTTTAGTATTTGCTTTTTACTTTTATTCGTTACGTCGAATGAATGTTTACTTGTTACGTCGAGTGAACGTTTATTTGTTTTTATTTTGTTTGTTTAGGATAACAAGGGTAATTCAACGGGAGGTCTCTCGTTAGCGTACACTTTACGGTCAGTTTCAGTATCGTTTTACCAGTACTGTTAAGAGGGTTTTGTGTTGTTAAGAATCGCTTACCGGTAACGTAAGACTTTGAGAATATTTCAGGGGAAAATTCTTTATTTTTTTATGGTGATCGAATACTTTAGTAAAAACAATTTTATTGTTATTATCATTTTCCTTTCGGGATATTACTGTCATAACTTTGATACTTTTAATGATACTCAGTACTTAAGAAAATTTCCATTAACGAGTCGATGGTCAAAGGGAGACCGACTCCTTATCAGAACGTAAGAACGCCTGTGCTCACGAGAAGTCAAACAAGGAAATTAACCATGCCGGAAGGTACACAGTCCGCGAATTCGAACGCAGCAGTAATGGGAACACAATGGACATGTGATTAATCACATAGCTAAATTTTGTTTGCGGAAGAAAGATGGTCAGTTAGCTTGTAACTTAGAGAACTGGATAGAACAGGTGGAGACACGCCTAGATAGCATAACGGGGACAGATAAGAAAAGCTTATTGAAGCCAAGAGTTATCTTGATTTGGAAGCCGGAGGAGACTTAGAGCGATACGTCCCTCCGAGACTTACCGAGATCTTAAGAATTGGGAAGAACTGAAACGGTATTTTAGGAAGGTCTATTCCACAGTTGGTGAAAGAGATCCAGTCACTAGTTTGGCAAGGATAGTGCGTCAATTTAAGTTAGACGAAAGACGTTATCAAGAGTTTAGCTCTCAGTTGTATAACAATATGAATGAATGGGTAACTTCATGGATCCACAGGTTGGATAGAGGTAGAAGGAGGCAAGCAAAAAATGCTAATGAGTCATGTTAAAAAAATATTTAGACTAGCAATAATGATTGGAAGCCTGCCACGGAAGTTATTGCAAGGATGACTCGTAAGTGGGAGACATCCGATGATGTAGCAGAGATTGAAGAGGAGAAACAAAAATCCTAGGTAGAAGACCTGAAGGGAATCCTATATACAGACCTTTAGTCCGCTATAGGACAAAAGGAAAGAGGTCCAAATAGATCTAGGACACCATCTAGAATCAGAATAAGATGCCAGGTAAATCTTCTCAAGGAGGATTTTCGACAGTCACGTGTTATAACTGTCAGAAGAAAGGACATTATGCCAGTGACTGCCGAGGGATAGCCTTCTGTCCTTTCCATAAAGAGAACAGGACATAGTGCTCGACGAATGCAGAAATAAATTTGTTTCAGCTCCTAGAGGTAGATCTCAGTCGAGAGTCAGAAGTAGAAACAATAGTCAATCTCCGCCAGTTAGAGGAAATAGAGATTCCGTCCCAAATAGATATGCTAATCAAACGCAAGTATAGGGTATCAACCAGTTCAGTCAATGTCAGACGACGCAATGGAAATTTTCTTTCTGCTTACTGGTACAATGGATCTTCCTCTATAACAGAGAGAACGTCCGGAATGTCAAGGCTAAGCCCAGCTACACAGGTTAGCAAAGTTGATGTAGGAAATGAATATAATTATAGACCATTATTTCCAGCCCATGTCGGTCTAAGAGAAACCTATTGTTACATTCTTGATACAGGTAGTCCTAAGAATATAATGTCAGAAAAGGTGTATCGATTGTATTTTTTCTCACTTAAGTTTGAACCCAGCAGTAGATTGTAGAATCACAGACGTCCAGGTAATGATATCCACGTAATTGGACAGTTAGATTTTCCATTCAGGCTAGGAAGAATTGCTCTAAGAGAAAATGTTCTGGTAGCCAGAAATATACAATTAGCTTTTGCTCATTTGCTGATAGGTTATCCAACTATGGCTAGACAAGGGATAAGCATTTGATGCTCTAGAGAACAACTAGTGATTAACAACGGTCGTGAGATTTCTAGAATACCAATATGCAAGCTAATCAAAAGAACCCAGACTCAACAGAATCCCACACTGAAGGGTATTTTAAAGAAGGATAAGACGGAGGGAAGATATCCAGAATGCATCACGAGTTCACAACAGATCATTAACCTCTTAGAATCACAAATCAATGCACTTATTTAAAGTTAGAAAGGGAATTAAGACTTAAACCAGGAGAAAGCACGTGGGTAGAATGTACAGTAAATTCAACCAATTTTTGGAAGGGAAGGAAAATTCTCACGCTTACTGAAAGTCGCAAGTAAATGGAATACATTATTCTTCTAGTTTACATGAAGGTCAGACAGAGCAAAATAGCATTACAGATTACGAATAACAGAGGAGGAAAGGTTAAATTAACACCAGGTACAGAGATAGGCCTAGCAGAAGTATACTCCATACCTATCCGAGTTGTAGAACGGGAAACAGTAGCAGCAATTAGTAAAGGAAATGAAAATTATGCTCAGGACATAAAACTGAGAAGAGCTAAAATAGGATCTCCATTTAAAGGACATTAAGGAAGGGAAAAACCATGTTAGAGAAGAATCATAGACTTATTGTGCGAATATAATGATATAGTCGCTCTAGACGGCGACACCTTGGGAAATACACGCGAAATAACGCACAAGATAGACATTCCATCGAACACAAAGCCAATCTACATACCAGCCTATAGAGTAGCACATTCCCAGAAGGAGATCATTGAAAGAGAAGTACAAAGAATGAATAGGCAAGGAATAATAGAACCATCTAAATCCCCATGGTCTTTTCCACTTTTGCTAGTTCCTAAAAGGGACAAAACTTATAGAATAGTTGTGGATTTCAGAAAATTGAACCAAATTATTCTGAAAATGATCCTTATCCAATGCCGTCAATGCGAGATCTTATCGCCACTATAGGGTCCAAGAGATACTTCACCACCAATAGATTTATTGCAGGGATTCTTGCAAATCCCTCTCGACCGAAGAAAGTAAACCTTTGACTGCTTTTTCCACTAGTAACGGCAGATACCAGTATGTAAGAATGCCCTTTGGTCTAAAGTCAAGCCGGTAACTTTTGTAAGATTAATGGATAAAGTTTTGGGCGATTTACTAGGCAAGGACGTAACACTGTACATAGATGATTTGGGTAATAGCAACAGACACTATAGAGGAACATATAGACTTAGTCAGAGAAGTCCTAAAGAGATTAAGAAAAGCCAACCTGAAGCTTAAATTAAAGAAGTGTAACTTCCTTAAAAGGAAAATAGACTACCTTGGGCATACACTAAGTGAAAAGGGCGTAGAAGTAAACGACTTAAAGATAAAGTCAATCAAGGAATATCCTACACCTCAGTGCAAGAAGGACTTAAAGTCATTCTTAGGTTAGCAGGTTTTACCGCAAGTTCGTAGGGAACTTTGCAGTCATATCAGCTCCACTAACTGAACTTTTTAAAGGAACAGTATCATTTATATGGACAGACAAGCAGCAAGAAGCATTCGATGAATTGAAAGAAAGATTAACACATCCGCCAGTACTTAGCTTCCCAGACTTCGGCAAGAATTCTTTTTAGCCACGGACGCAAGCCACATTGGTATAGGAGCATGTTTAATGCAAAGACAAGATAATAAGTATAATGCGATAGCTTATTACAGTAGGAAATTGAAGCCCTCAGAAGTGAACTACTCAGTAACAGACCTCGAGTCTCTAGCTATTATAGACGCTTTTAAAGCATTTCAGATATATCATTTTTTGGTTACAAGATAACCGTGTTCACGGATCATTCAGCTGCCCACAGTAGAAATGCTAAAGAACCCTAATTTTTTCGGACGAAGAGCCCGTTGGTTCATGACAGCCCAAGATTATGATATAGAGGTGAGATATGTCCCTGGGAAGACGAATAAGGTAGCAGATGCATTATCAAGATATGTGTCACAAGGTGATAGTATAAATATGATAAGTCAAGAAGAAGAAAAGAATGAAACAATGTGCAATGACGTTAATGTACTCACCATGCACTATACAGAGGAGCTTTCCCGGCAAAATTTCATAAAGGAACAAGAAAGAGATGAAGATATCAAGGGAACTGTTCAAATACGTTAGAAACGAAAGAAAACACAGCCAACAAGAATAACCGAAACTAGGTAGGAAGGTTGGATGTCCCACAGATGCACTAACGGACATAGATGGCGTATTAATTTGGATGTGTCACGAATATGATCCATTGGTCATTTCTAGGTGTACTGCACAAAAGGTTAGTACCTAACCGAGTCTAAGAAACAAGGTCATTGAGCTAATGCACGACGATGACATGAGAGCTCACCCAGGAAGGGATGAGACAATTAGATTAATCCAAAGAACTTTCCATTGGAACGGGAAATCCACAAAGATGTTAGTAATTATGTGAAGAGCTGCAATACATGCAACAGCTACAAGGGAAGAACAGACAAGGAAGTACCACTAGGGAAATATCCTATCCCACAGACTCCTTTAAAGAGTATCTATTGATCTTATCACTAATCTTCATACCACGAGTAAAGGGAATAAGAATATAGTATTTTATCGACGCGCTCACGAGATATACAGAGTTGGTACCACTAACTAGTAAAACGTGCCAAGGATTGTGCACCGCACTCTTCGATAAGATAGTTTGCAGATATTCTGCTCCACAGCTCATTATTTCTGATAATGGGACCGAGTTCAACAACTCGTTAGTTCAAGAAATTTGTAACGCCTTTAAGGTAGAAAAGGTAGCGATTCAGTCGTATCACCCAGCTAGCAATGGCTTGGTAGAAAGGAATAACAGAAAGGTTTTAGACGTATTGCGTCACACAGTAGGACAGGAGCCTGACTGGGACGTCAATTTTACCTTTTAGTCCAATTATCATTAAATGCAAGACATCATACGAGTACTCGAGCACTCCCATAAAGCTTTTGATGGTGATATGAACCCAGATTACCTTATGCATGGCTGAATCAGCCAATACAGCCTAATTACTCTGAAGATATCATGAAGATAAGAATCGGAAACTTTAAAGTAATCCACAAGCAATTGCACAAAGAATCTAGAAGAAGCCCAGCAGAATATGATAGAGAAGCATCAAGAAGGATTAAGGCCTGTAGACTACAAGAAAGGGGATGAAGTCTATATTAAGAAGGAAGTAAGAAGTGGTATTAATTATTAATGTTAGCCACAAAATTCACAGGACCATACAAGGTCGTAGACGTACAAGAAACTAAGATAAAGGTTAAGAAAATGGATAACCAAATGCCTTCCACATACGCTGAATCATTAGAAGAAGAATTTTGGATAAACAAGGACAAGGTCAAGAGAACCAAAGAAGTTGAAGAATCCGAAATGACAGAGACGTCAGAAGACATTCCAGAAGAAGGAACTAGATATAACCTAAGAAATAGAAGAGTCACGTTTTCAGTGAAACAGAAGAACAAACCCATTAATTCATCCCATTATTCCCATGTATTTATTGATTTCTTTATTGCTAAGTTTACCAGCCATCGTCGACTTAGGAATAATCTTTTATTGTTGCAATTCTTACTTTAACTTTATTATTTTGGTTTGTAGCAATTTTTTTTGGAGTTATGTGCACTAACTTCAAATTTATTTTGACTTGAAGGGAATTATTTGGGTATGGTAAGAAACGGTTCAAAGCGCAGTATAAGAATTTTAAGACGTATATTAAGTATAATCGTTCCATGAGAACATTCTTAGAAGTAAAAGAATAAATAAGACGGGTTTAAGATAGACATTAAGAGATTTTTAAGATAAGAGAATTCGTTTTTAGAAATGATCAAGATTTTGAAGGGGTAATTAATATACTTATCTTTGTTCAAATCCATTAAATGTTGATTGATGAAAACTTATTAATAAGATATTAATCAACAAAGCTCACTAACAAGATGTTAATTGATGAAGGACTCATTAACAAGATAGTATTCGTTGAAAACTTACTAACAAGAAATATTGATTGGTGAAAACTAACTAATTGTTGTCACAGTAGAAGAAACCTACAAGTATTAACACTAACCGTTTCCTTTAACCGAGTTGCCAATTTTGTTTAGTATCAAGCAGTGAAGTTACATAGTTTAATGAACAAGGTTACTCAGAATTACAGTAAGAATGTCCAATGAAATTTTGCATAAACACAATACACAATCTCAGTAGGAAGTCAAGGACACACTTGTTATTGCATACAAATACACAAGGATATTTCTCCAAGGACTTGTCTCCAAGTAGCAGGTCGCAGCAAACAAGAAGCCATCAAGTGTCGTCAACGAAGAACGAAATTTATTTTCCATAAAAGAAAAACGATATCCACCTAGATAGAATAGGACTGAGGACTGAACCAATCATGTACTGTAAACTTGGATAGTTACCATTATTTTTTGCTTCTACCATGCATTTATATAACTTTTGTGACTCAAGGCTTATGTATGTTTAACTTTCAGTTTTTCTTGTTTTTTTTGGTGATTTAGTTATGTTTGCATCAGTTTCATGTTTCTTATGTGATTTACTCATATTTGAATTCACTTTGATGATTCCTTTAATTACTTAATCAGTATTTGTTCATATTCATATTAGTTTTTTTATGTTTCTCTGAATGTTACTTGCTCAGAATTTATTCATGTTTACATTCATTTTTGATTGTTGCCCTTAACGTTACTTAATCAAGATTTGCTCATGTTTACATTCACTTTTGATGTTTTTTGAGTTAAAGTTTTCAATATGATTTCCAAGAAGCATAAGTTAGGAGTCCTCTTGTAGGTATAATATTTGCTTCAGCTAGATAACGCTGTCGGAGTCAGCGAGGTAGCGGGCCGAGACTGTAATAGTGTGGCACAGTGTCGTTATTCCTAAGGACAATAACTTAATAATACTAAGAAAAAGGCACGAAACGGATAATAAGGAGAAAAGAGAGGAAAATACGATAATGACTTTTCTTTGCGAAGGGATTTTGTTACTCAAAACATTAGGCTTTTAGCCATAGACATCTGGTTTTCATCTCCCCCCAAAGCCTCTGTCCGTACCAGCGATTAGTGACCAACAAGAGATTATAGTCGACGAGGGATATCGCCCAGGCACCTTCGAGAAATTGGAAACTACTCTCATTAGCGCCTATGACTAATCGCCGTTCCCTTCGTGAACAGGTCAGAGAGAGCCATCTGGCATACGTTAAAAAGGAATTTCTATGACCCGTTGTTCAAAGGAGGGGAGTGCCGAACTCTTAAGTGCTCACCCTCCAAATAATAGGCCTCTAGTATCGACGAATCAAAAGCCATGAGTGTTGGTCATAAGACAGCCCAAAAGGGGTATCAACGAATGACCTATGAGTTACCCAAGGGATACGCCCCTTAGAAGCCAGGACATGAAGAAGGAAGGAGGCGTATACAAATTCAAAGCCTACGAATTACTGTAGAAGACCTGACAGGAAGGCGGTCTTGTATAATGTTTGCAGGCCACTAAGGCACAAGAAGTCTTTCAGAAAATGCCACACCCCAGTCAAAATCCAAAATCCAAAGGCGGGGCTAAGGAGATTTCAACTGAACAAAAAGGCGAGACAGAGAGAGAGCAAGCAGAGAAAAGGGGGCAAGAGAAAAAATGGAACAGAGAACCAAGAGAGAACAACCGGGGAGCCTGAGGGGAGAACTGCAGTGCATGGCCGTGAAACAGAGAAAGACAGAAGAATCCCCAGAAGAAGAACAGGTGCAAAAGTGTGGTGTGCGAAGCAATCAAAGACAGTGAAAGTGACAATCAATACTCAGTAAATTCCCTCGTGCCTATAGACTCGTAATTGCAACAAGTGCCAACTAAGTTTTATCAGTCCAAAAGCCCAGTAACTCAGAAAGGTGGAAAACTTTATAAGTACCCCAGCGAAGAATAAAACTATGTTAAGAAAATATCAATCTTCATTTCTCATCCAAAACGATAACCCTTTTTGCTAATTCCCCAAAGTACAGCCTCCACAGGCACACGTTACCTTAGAGCTGTGTACGAGAAAGTAAGTACCGTCCCACATATATATATATATATATATATATATATATATATATATTGAACTTCTGCCTCTCATTTCACTGTGGTATTCGCTTATACCACAGAAAAATGACAGGCAGAAGGTTAGTAACAAGCGCTTCCCTGTTATTCACGCATCGTCGGTGTACGATAAGAAAAAAAAAAAATAATAATAATACATAAAAAACATGGGAGAAAGCGCTTGGTAATGCTTTTCTACCTGTCATTTCCCTGTGGCTTATATACAAATAAAAGAAAGAAGGAAAAAAACCCGCTCGTAACCTTCAACTCTCACTGTTGTTTCATACCCACACACACACACACACACACACACACACACACACACACACACGCACACACACACACATATATATATATATATATATATATATATATATATATATATATATATATATATATATATATGTGTGTGTTTGTGTGTGTGTGGTGTGTGTGTGTGTGTGTGGTATGTATGTATATTTAAGCCAGCAGGGAAATGACAGGTAGAAAAGCATTACCAAGCGCTGTCCCATGGTTTTATGTATTATTATTTTTTTTTTTTTTTCTTATTGTACACCGACGATGCGTGAATAAACACGGGAAAGCGCTTGTTACTAACCTTCTGCCTGTCATTTTTCTGTGGTATAAGCGAATACCACAGTGAAATGAGAGGCAGAAGTTCAATATATATATATATATATATATATTATATATATATATATATATATATATATATATATGTGTGTGTGTGTGTGTGTGTGTGTGTAGTGCGCTTATGTATGTAATCCTTGCCATGGCTTCTTTTTCGTAATTAGGTACACTCTCCGTAATTCCCGGATACCGTTCGATGGAGAAATCCTCTCGTCAAGTCGTACTATGGCAACCGTATTTTGCTTCCTTGCAATGGTTTCAATAATCTTGTTGCACAAGTTCTTTCATTCCAACACCTCACAACCGCCCCCCACCTTCCCCCTCCTTCCCACCAATTTTATTATATATATGCCCCCATCCCCCTCCCCCAATAAACCCCACCCCCCCCTCTTACACCATTTTTCCAGTGTCATTTGTCCCACAAGCCACCGGGGTATAAGTGTTGGCTTTTCTTTTGCTTTTTCTTTGTTTCATATTTTCTTACTGGGTTTGTTTGGTTCCATCAGTAATGTAGCCTCTTCATGTATCGTTTTTCTCTTTTTCGTTTCCTTTCTTCATATACATTTCTGTTATATTGTTTTCTTTTACCCTGTATTCTTTATATTTTGGTTTTTAATGTTTTATTATCTGATTAATTCTGTTCTTATTTCATTTTTGCAATACCATGATTTTTATATTTTTGCTTTTTTATTCTTTTATTATCTGGTTTTTCTGTTTTCCCGAATCTTGGAAGTTTATGTTGGCAACGTATGTTCCTGTACTTATGTGTTTATTCATAACATGTGGTTTTTAATCATGTTATATATTAAATACATGTGAATAGTAATGTGTAAATTGAATATCGAATATCTGTATGTTGGTACTTGAACATCGCCTTGCCAGAAAAAATAAAAACACGGAACTTAATATTGTTCATCTGCCAGTCTTATATTGTGTCTCCGCGGTGAACTTAGCATTTTTGGCCTGGTTTTAATACTAGGTTTCCTTACGATAAATAGTAGAAGAGGAGGAGTATCCACTGAGCGTGTATACACTGAGCATCTGCAGTGTCCTAGTAGGTTGGTAAGTAGGCACGAAGAAATTTGAATGGGAAAAATAAGAGAGAGAGAGAGAGAGAGAGAGAGAGAGAGAGAGAGAGAGAGAGAGAGAGAGAGAGAGAATGTCAAAGGTCGAGAAGCGCACGTAGTATTCCCGAGAGGAAAATCGAAAGAAGAACGTCTCCGAACGGAAAGTGTCGGGTGTTTGAAAAACGCCAGAATTCATCCCGAGTGGAGAGGATGTTGGCTCGGCATTAGCAGGAATTGGATGGACACAAAGCGCCGGAGGGTTTCCCAGAGGGGAGGGGGGGGGGGGGGGAGTAGTCAAGAGGACGGACGTGGAAATTCCAGGCGAAATCCTCGCTCTCTTTTGGGAAGACCCGGATGGATTCCCCCGGACACTGGTGGGCACCTTTCCAATCCCTGCGGGCATTGGGCGATAGACCATTTATTTCTTGGACACTGTAGGAGTCGTTCAACGAGACTGGGAATGGACGAAGAGCGTCCATTGAGCAAGGAAGCGACGCAAGCGACTCATGTCAGGGAATGTGAAGTGAACGATGCATCCCTTTGCTTATATAAGGGGCCAAGAACTCCCGTCCAAATTGCTGGGAGCAATTTTCGTTGAGTGGAAAAGTCGCGTCCTGGCTATTCGCCTACTCATATCCATTCTGTTGTCCCCGTGTCCACGGTTTACAAGATCTTGTCTGTTTATCTAGAGATTTATGCATGCCTACATGCATATATACGGAGCATAAGATGCTTAGTATGCAGACTTATACTTCACCAAGTCAAGTGTCAATATAAAATAGTTTGAAGTAGAGATACCGTGCTTGTATTTGTGTCAATCAGTGGAATGCAACAGTGAGAGTTGAAGGTTACGAGCGGGTTTTTTTCCTTCTTTTTTTTTATTATTCGAATTGAGAGGATGTATCACTTGACAAGGTGAGAAGATCTGCATTGTTTGTGTGTTAAGTAAATTTGTACCTTAATTACTCTGAGCATTGCGGCGCATATAACTTGTACAGTGTTGTTTATCTCTTTTTCGTTCCAGCTCATCTTTATCGTTACCATAAAATTTTTTTTTTTTTTGTTTTTTTTTTTTTTCATTTCAGCGGAATTACCGTTTGTTCATATTTTCAGTATTATTTGCGTTATGTATTTTATGAGTTATTTGATTAAAGTATGTTCTAATTTTACCCCTCTGCTGTTTAATGAGAGACGAGAGGTCCATAATAGACCCTTTTTCTCTGTAAGAACTTATCACCCTTACTGACTGCCTTTCAGCCATGGGCCGCAATGCATAAGGGTCAGCTTCATTTAACCCCATAAACCAGCCATTATTATTGCTCACTTTCTTGCTGTTAGTGCTACAGTGATTGACAAAAGTAAACATTTGTACTATCATCGACCTTAGTCTCTAATGACAAAAGAATTTATGGCTTATAAGCAAATGTTTACTGAAGCGATTTCCAATATGATTATGGATGCGTATTTGTGTAGTGTTAACTGTTGATAATAACAAGTAACATTTTTTCTCGAGAAGGGATAGCTTGTCTTATAGTAGGTGGTCACCCTTCATCGCTGAATCTAGAAGAGAACTCTTCCTCAATAGATCCCCTTCTCAAGTCACTTCACACGTAGGAGAATACTTGTCGTGAGTTTGGCTCCATTTTATATATCAGAAGGAACTCGGTGCGAACCTGGATATTGGGTACCCTTTTAAACCATTTATATATAGGCATCCATCGAGGTTTATTCTCGAGATTCATCTCCCTATTTCTAGAACTTCTGATTTCGCTTCAGTGTTCCCTATTCTTTAAATCTCTTGAGATGTCCTCACCCTCCCAGTCAACAACTCTGGCGTTTCGCTTTCACGGACTTCAGTCATTATGCATCCGGATCACCTCGACAGCCACATCCCGTGCAAGCTCAGTCTCTACCTCCAGCACAACCAGTGATTTCTTGTAGTTGAGAATCTACTCTCCTAAGTGTGGTTTCAAGGTTTGCCTTAAAGCTTTCAGATTTACGAGCATTTCCTCCCTTTCTATAGGGATTGAATATGTGATTAAGGCACAAAGTCAAGCATGGGACCCACAGGGTCATTTAGCGCTGAGATAAGAATGAATGAAAATGGAAATGATGTGAATAATGAGTTCATAATAGACACACTGAAGGTCAATGTCAAAAAAGGGTAAAATCGAAGAGATGTAATACCCAATGGAATGAGAACTGCCATAAATAAGGTAAAAGAGACATAGCTATATAAAATTATAAGATATTTTCACAAGAGCCGCAATATAAAGTTATAAGATATTTTCACAAGAGCCGCAAGGCTTTTAAAAAAAATTAAGACAGGGCCAACCTATAGTTTTGTGCAGTATTATGAATTTCTGTAAGCGCTTACTTACTTCTTCAGTTAGGAATTGCGACTTCTAAATCGTTTCCACAAAATGTCAACTCACTCATTATTCTAAAGATTTATTTTACTCTGAGAGAAAGAGAGAGAAAACATTTTGTGAATGTTTCCCACTGCTTGGTGAGGATTGCCTTGTGGGATGTCCTCCCGTTTTGAAAGTATAAATACAGGTGCGACCCACAATAATTAACTAATATCTAAGTAAATAGTTTACGTATTAGATCAGCAGAAACACAAATGAGTATTATTATGTAATGTTCTCATACCGTCCCTTTTCATCAGAGGAATCGACCGCTGGCCGTTCAGTTTGTGAGCTGAACGCCTACCCCTGCTATGTGGAGAGAGAGAGAGATTGAATTTACCACGGAAAAGAAAGCAGATCACGAGATACGGTGATCTATGGTGGAAACAATACCATCAGCAGCCATTATTATGGTGAGCGTCGATACCCAGGCCATAATAACCCCTTGAATAAGAGGGGCATTATGAAAGCCGAGTCTTAAGAATGGAGGGTATCAGAAACGTGTCGATTTCACGTGACATTGAACTCACCCAGACCGGCTACCTCAAGACACACGCGCCCACACACACACACACACATTCTCTCTCTCTCTCTCTCTGTCTTTATATAGCCTGCGTCATGTAGATTATGAATATTTTTATTACCCTCAATGAGAAGATGCATATCATAATGTAATCTAAATTATGATGAGCATTTAACATACAGCGCACACACATATTATTTGTGCTTGTGTGTGTACGTGTGCGCGCGAGAGCGAACAGTACGTACAGACAGACTCACGAATCCTCCTTTTGCTTGTGCACAACAAACCTGCAAAAGTAACATTTAATATGATGTCGTCGACAATGGCGTTACTTCATTACATGGCGAGTGTGTGGAGGAGGGAGGGAGGCTGCCCCTGTTGTTCCCTGGCAGAGCAACGCAAATGAATGTTTGAATTCTCTTTGGGTGCTCCGTAATTACTTCTGGAAAGGCTCCCTGTTTGCACGTTCCAGTGGTTGTCAGTCATGGCGCATTAGGATGCATAGTTGGTGCCTTCGTGTCATTTCCCCGTTTGCCGTTTATTCAGAAACCAAAGAGGCGTCCCTTGCTTCCCTCCCCTTCCCCCCTCTCCTCTCTCGCCTGAATGTTCATTATGATCTTTTCTCACGGCTTTTAGTTTTCCTCGCAGAGACACACGCCTGTTTCGGCAGCGTTGCAGGGGAAGGAAATTGATAACATATTCATGGAGGATGAATGTGATTTCGGCTCGGGCTTGTGTTTATGATTTTACGAAACGCGCCTCCTGTGTGAAGGTTTTGTGACGAGTCTCCTGTGTTCCATTTTATTTCCTCTCTGTTGGTGTTGAATGGTAATTCGCTTTTCATTTAAATCGCGCACAGACACTCGCACATGTTTGCTCATCTGTGCGCTCACAGACTGGGCGTTGAGATCACCAACCTGATCAAACTATTCGGCAAAAAAAAAACCCTGCGGGAAATAAGAACCTCATTTCACAATTCCTAGTTTTATTCCTCGCCGAAATTTCTCGGCTCCATCTGCGAAATATCCTCACGTGCCGGGTTCTTGATGATGTCACTCCAGCTTAGGGTTATAATGGCATCATCACTCTTCTGTTTTGTCTCGACGTTATTACCGTGTTTTTCTCGATGTGTTTCTGCGCGGAGTCGGACTCGAGAGAAGGAGAGCCCTTTCCCCATCCTCGAGTTTATGGACCTCTTACCACTGTGTCAAGGAGTGTGAGGTGATAGAAGTGGGCCCTGGTGGAATTGTTGGAGGTGGCCAGAGTCGTTGAGGGGGGCGATGGAAGGCCGACAAAATTCTTGGAACCTTATGACCTCTTAAGGCATAGAGAGAGAGAGAGAGAGAGAGAGAGAGAGAGAGAGAGAGAGAGAGAGAGAATCTGTGTCTGCGTGATGATGGCAGAATAAGTGTTATGAATAGTTCATTGACGAATAACGGATATTTACTCGATCAGAAAATAACGGAAATGACAGATCACATCAAACCTGTTTGGGACAATTGATTATTATGTAATGAAGTGTTTAATTTGGGAATATACGTAAATATTTTTAAAAATCTGATTGAAGTTTTTATTTTTGTTGATGAAGGTCGTTGTAGGAAAAGGGTTTGAAGGTCGATGGAGCATTCCATTCAGTTCGTACTCTGAACGACTCACGTTGCTAACAAGTGATGATGCGCAGCAGTTGAACTCATATTCGTAGGACCCAACGATTTTATCAAGCATTTCCTGAGTTCAGTCACTGAAGGAGAGCAGAGACAATCCTAGGTCAGGTTTCTTATGTGAGGACACCTCAGTGGCGTGGTTGGTATGGTGTTTGCGTTCCACCTCGGTGTTTGCGGGTTCGATTCTCGGCCATTCCATTGAGGAGTGAGAGATGTGTATTTCTGGTGTTAGAAGTTCACACTCGACGTGGTTCGGAAGTCACGTAAAGCCGTTGGTCCCGTTGCTGAATAACCACTGGTTCCATGCAACGTAAAAACATCATACAAACAAAACAAAAAAAACAAAAAAATAATTTAAGACGTCTAGAAGAGAACAGTTTATGAAAAGGACTAACAAGCCGTTCAAAGAAACTCAGTTGTAACTTTTAAATGAAGGCCCTCCTGATAGACGAAATGAGGGATCGCCAGAGAACCTCTTCTACAGTAAAAACATAAGTTGAAGAAGTGGAATGACGCTACCTTGTTACGCCGATGAGATCGTTTTAAGTAAAAAGAAAATGTATAAGTAGTGTTTTGTACAGTGCGGACAATCTTTAAATACAAACAATATCTTGCAGAGAATAACTGCGTCGCCTCCGTCACAACGATCTCAAGTTAACACTTCTCCCCATTTTTAGAACGCGGTCGTTGCTTGATCATTCTGAGAGCGCAGTATTTGCGAGAGAATTTTGAGAGCGCAGTATTTGCGAGAGAATTTTGAGAGCGCAGTATTTGCGAGAGAATTTTGAGAGCCCAGTATTTGCGTGAGAATTTTGAGAGCGCAATAATTGCCATAATTTCGAGCGCGCAGTAGTTGCTTGAAAATTGTGAGAGCGCAGAAGTTGCTTGAGAGTTCAGGGCAAACATGACTTATTTGAGAATTCCGAGAGCGCAGTATAGCTGCTTGAGAGAGGCGATTATTTATCCCGAGTGCTCGAACGAAATGGGAGCGACAGACAATTATTAGAAGATGGCTCCCATCCTTTTCTTCGGTCGGGTACGTACACCTTCGAAGCGGATTTTTCCGGACCTAATATCCTTGCAAGCAAGTCGTGTTGTTGTGGATGTGTGTGTGTGTGTGTGTGTGTGTGTGTGTGTGTGTGTGTGTGTGTGTGTGTGTGGGCCCGCGCGCACACTCTGGGTTCCTGGGGACATCTTTTCCTTGGTGTAATCACCTTGTGCCTATTTTTCCCGGAGAGGATGATATAGTATGCATGAAATCATTTCCTACGGCCATTCCGAGTGATGAGGTCATAGAATGTGACGCGCCCCCTGTTTACCTGGTTGGGATTAGGTCATCAGGGTCGCCGCCTTCTGTCACACCCGCCGTCCCCGTTTTCTTTTTTGTTCATCTGTTTTTAGTAGATGATTAACAAATTTAACATTTAGTTTTTTTTAAGTTGATCGGCTTTCCCTCTTCTTAGAGGGAGTTAACGAGATTATTTTATATTTTTCCTAATAGTCAACAAGATTTTTGGCGGCTGTTACATTTGAGTAAATATGATTATTTTATCATTTAACGAATGTTTCACTGCTGCTGATATTTGGCACGATTAGTCAGTCATCGATATTTTCAAGTAGATTTTTCTTAAGCGTAGAAGTAGATCTGAAAGGGATTAGCCAATCTGGGTCACCCCCTCTGCCACTTTTTCTCCCTTTTGATGTTGGAGCCTCGTTTTTTTTTATATATATATTTTTTATAGATAGTCATCGAGAGTATGCTGCGACCGGCTTCTTAAAAGGTACGTCTGTAATCAAACAGGACTGCTCGTCGCTAGTCTCAAGATTTGGACCCCGGGGTGGAGGGGTCAGTGCCGTCAGCGTACCTCATGTGGTGCACTGTAGGCGTTACTTAAGGATCTTTTCGGCGTCCCTTCGGCCCCTAGCTGCAATCCCTTTTATTCCCTTTACTGTACCTCTGTCCACATGCTCTTCCTTCCATCTTACTTTCCACCCTCCCCTAACACTTGATTCATGGTGCAAGTCCGATGTTTTCTTCCAGTTACACCTTTCAAATCTTTTTAGTGTCGATTTCCTTTTCAGCGCCTCATAGGTGCCAGCGCTTGGTCTTTAGCCTGAATTCTATATTCTCTTCTTCTATGAAAGATCTGAATGCTTGTATAGACGGAGTCGGAAAGAGCTGCGGTGCTTTTGAGGGAAGAGGTGTAAGAAGGCAAGGCGTAAGTTGCGGGTGCGCCATGAGCAGCAATTTTCGATGGAATTATATTAGCAGTCATATATCTAGAAAAGGGCTGTTAAGAAATATATTAGGGGCCGCAGAATTAAACTCAAAATAACGCTTGTTACTCTGTCTAGTCGTACGTGATCATTTAAAATAATTTTAAGGCCAAACGTATTGCCTATTGCTTATATTTCAATATTTTGACTGTTGTAAGCTGTTGACCATATACTAGATGAGAAGCAGGCGAGAGTTGATCGTCTTCATCGTCATTTATTGTTATTGGAGAAATATAATCCACATTCAGTCCCTGTAATGTCATCATTTTAGGCCGTACTTTTGCGTTGCATGTCATTTCGCTATTATTATTATATTATTATTATTCTATTATTATTATTATTATTATTATTATTATTATTATTATTACTATGGAAATTCTCAGAACATAACTCGCCTATCATTGGCCGATTCCAGGAAAGAAAACAAAATGCGGAAGATAGACGCGGCAATCTCGACGTAGGGACGTCTCCTTCTTTGAAATGCGGGTAAATAGAAAGGAGGAGGAGGAGGAGGAGGAGGAGGAGGAGGAATTGGATTGGTTGGATATGCTGCCGGAGGGGATTTGTGCTTTTCAAAAAGAAGGAAAGGAAAACGGCAGTCAATTTGGGACATGCCATTGGCTCCTGTGGGAGGGACCAGGGACGACCATTAGTCCAGGAGGGACCACTCGGCTGACTGATGTTTGCACAGCCCATGAATAATATAGTAGGGATGGCGAAGTAGCTGAGGTTCTCCTCTCTCTCTCTCTCCTCTCTCTCTTCGTCTCTCTCTCGTCTCTCTCTCTGGCCTCGAACTGAGGTAAACCTCACCTCACTTGAGTGAAACCACTCAGAGATACTCTCATATTGAGCGCCGGCAGATATGTATTTTGCACTTAGCAGTGCTTAATAGCTATGCACACATACACACGCACACACATACATGTGTATATATATATATATATTATATATATATATATATATATATATATATATATATAATATATATATATATAAATTTATAGTGGTTTTGTTTATTACTCGGCTATAACTGCTGAGGACCAATAAATCTGGTAGGTTTCGAGCTTAGTAATAGATTTTTTGTATTGTAGAAAATTCTGCCAACGTAGCTGTTTATAGAAGCAACCTACGGAACATTCGAGAGGGAGATTGGAAATGGATCCACACAGAGCAGAAAGACGTCTGTATCTGGGATTGAGTATTATATTGCTCTGCATGAGAGTCTCTTTCCGTGAACCAGAGGGTTCACATGTCGAAGTTCCTGATGGATTTACTGTACATCATGTCCATTTAACATTATTTCATAAGTAGAGGTGAAGAAAAAATCGACATTTGTCATGATTTGCTTATAACTCAATTAAGTAAGGCATCAATGCTCATTTTTAACTGCATTTAGCCGTTTCCTAACCTACAAAAGCTTTGTGTTTCTTTTCCCGTAAAATATAGAATTTTTTTCTCCCTTTCGAAGCCTGAAAATGCTGCAGTGTTATTATGGGGGCTGTCATTTGCATACACAGCGTTAACATATCTGGGAAAAAAAACAAAGTTTGGGCTTCCAATGACGGTCGGGATGGAATGCAAATGAGCAGCGAATTATTTTTTCCTTGTGTAGGGTTGTGTACAGCCTCTCAGAGCCCCCCCTCCTTTCCCCCGCCCCCTCTTCCGTCACCTCCCA
This sequence comes from Macrobrachium nipponense, assembly GCF_015104395.2. Taxonomy (NCBI): domain Eukaryota; kingdom Metazoa; phylum Arthropoda; class Malacostraca; order Decapoda; family Palaemonidae; genus Macrobrachium; species Macrobrachium nipponense. The sequence goes on along the minus strand of NC_087217.1, from coordinate 68,426,635 downwards.
ACAAAGTCTATATCGAATATTTGGTTCATATTGTCCTTCGCGGCCATGAGCTATTTGCTAATGATATCGAGATGATCGTCGTCTCTTTTTGACTATACTCTGTTTTTTTTCATCTGTCCATCCGCCTGTGGTGTTTTTGTATGGTAACACTGCGTCCCGGGCTTTAGATAGTTACGCTATGTGTAAGTTTTAGGTAAATAAAAGGATATCTGGGTGTACATTTGTAACTGAAAAGTGTTTTAATAATTTACTGTATGCGAATTACACCGTTAATATTCGAAATGGGATATTATTATAATCGTTGAATGTAAGCTGAATGTAACTATCTAAAGCACCGGGACGCAGTGTTACCATACAAAAACACCACAGGCGGATGGACACATGAAAAAAAAACAGAGTATAGTTTGTTTTGGCGGCACTGTGTGCGTATGTTTTGGTGCAGACCGTAAATGTTGTACAGTATAGGTTCTTTATATTTCTGTCCTCGACTGTCGTCCTTTGGTTGGGAATAAGATGTCAATTAAGATGTGGTTGCGTATATTTTCACTCCGTATTTCTTCACGTCCTTGACTGACCGCTTATGTTAAGGATTGCTTGTTTATTTTGGACCTTCTTGAATGTGTACTTCGTTATTCGTGGCACTGATAGGCAATTTTGTTCTTGGTTCGAGTTGTCATCATTCATTTCGAATCCTATTTAATAATATTCACATTCTATGCAACTGAATTTCTTTCGCTTTGATTGGCATGTTGATTTAACCACTACTTTTTTTTTCTAATACATTGACTTTGTTGTGACGTTTGATTACTCCGGTGATTGGCTTGATTTATGCTATGTTTATTTTATTCACTTGCATTGCGTTTATTTGTCCAGCATATTTATTATATGGCTGTTTACTTGGTTTATTGACTTGTTATCTGTGGATTGGATGTCTTTCTTCTCAACCTTTATTCGAATTTATTGGTGTTTCTCATTCGAGACTTCACATCATTCATTTTGTCAAAAGGAAATTAGTTGTAAGGTCATGTTACAAGCAGTGACCATTATCTTATTGGGCAGATGAGATCGAGAGCACTTTATCTTTGAATAAGAAAAATAGAACTCAAAAGTTCTCTTTACAGAAACGTTAAGGTGTACATTACAACAACTATTACCACCCAGTGTACATTACAAAAACGATCGAGGTTGTAACGAAAACTACCAAATCTACTTTACAAAAAAAATTCTATATCGCAAAATAAATAAGTGTGCAAAAAAAACATTACGTCATTGTAAAAAACAAATCTGGAGTAAAATCTCCCAATGGCCTAATTTTAAAGAGACTCGCGTCTAGATTGCGAATACACCTCCCAATACACACTCAACCACACACGTTAGAGTCATCAGCTCCGAAACGCGACTGGCGTCACGTCACTTTTAATAATATCCCCCCCCCCTCACCAAGTGGAGGGGGGGCGGTGTCTAACTTCATGACCCCGAAACCAGACAAATCGACCCCCAAGCAGTTAGTCAATTCGAAGTGAGTGCGTCGCCCAGTTTTTTTTTTTTTTAAGTGTTTACGACCACCTGTGCCCCAATGCCCTGCCCTGCCCAGTCGTTGAGAATTGGGGCCTTAGTGGGCAGCATTAGAATCTGTTTAGCTTGTAACGTTGTCTCGTTTGATTGGCGATTGAGAAATGCGAAAATATCATTTCAAGGGACCAGACTCGGTCGAGAAGATGGAGAGTCCTATCAACAGGGAGGGGTCTGCATCATTAAGCGACAGTGATCAGGGCCATTCTTATTTATTATACTTTGTGAGAGCTCTCTCTCTCTCTCTCTCTCTCTCTCTCTCTCTCTCTCTCTCTCTCTCTGAACGGTTAATAAGTTTTGTTACTGAAAAGCACATACCCTTTTGTAATTTCACTGACTATCGTGTTCGCTGTTGACACGATGCAAATATCTGGAGGACACATAAAATTCCATTTATCCACTTTGATGAGGCACATCATTGCCAATCGATGTAACAACGGCTGAGTGAAAGGAATTGCCTCGACATTGAATAGTACCAAGGGAGATACTTCGTCGAATGAGGCATAAATTGACTGGACAAACAAAGTACTTTTCCTTATCAGACACAACTGAAATCCTCGACGCATTTGGTCCCCCTACCCCCCCCCCCCCCCCCCCCCCCCTCCCCAATGACACGCACACGTGTCTCTTGCAGTGCGGATATGCAATGCAGGTAAACATAGCAAACAAGCAAATGCTCTCAAGCAGCCGATTAAATTGGAGAGCGAAAAGGCATTGGATCTCTTGTTGACTAACCGTCCTCCCGGATTGAACCGAATCCTGAAGTAAATACGAACTACAAAGAGAGAGAGAGAGAGAGAGAGAGAGAGAGAGAGAGAGAGAGAGAGAGAGAGAGAGAGAATATGTATACGTATTTGATTCTTGTGATTCTTAAAGAGGCTTTAGACAGAGACAAAGAATATCAAACGTATATTTGACTTCGTGTGATTCCTAAGATGCACCACTCAAGAAAAAGAGAGGATGGAATATATAGTACTAATTTTTCCCGGAGAGGCCGGAACTCTTTCGAACCGTCGTGAAAGCGTCCTCCTCCTCCCCTCCTTTCCTTTCATCCTCTCCTCCCAGGGGATTTGAGTCAAAGAGGGGGAAGGATATTATATGCTCTCCCTTTTTTTTTTTTTTTTTTTTTTCCCCCCCCCCCTTTTTTTTCCCCCTCGTTCAACCCTCGGGAGTCTGGTATTTTCAACCCACTCTTTCTGTCATTATTGACTCGACGTCCTTCCGTCCATTAATAAAAATGGCGTGCCAATATCAAGAGGAATTCTTTCGTTCCATGTTCTACCAACATTAATGAAGATTCTCATATTCTGTAATGCTTATGCAAAGCGCGTCTTATGAAAATCTCGGTGATTTGTGCGACAATGAAGAGTAATGAGCGTTTTTCAAGCAAATTTAATTTTAACGTTCTCCTGGTTTTTTTTATTGTATATTGCATGCATGAACACACACAAATATACAGTTGTGTTTTGCACATTACATGTGTGCGCACCAAATTATATATATATATATATATATATATATATATATATATATATATATATATATATATATATATATGTATATATATATTGCAATGTCTACGTATGTACCATGTATGTTACTGAGAAATCACAAATGTAAGTACGTGATTTTGTGTATTATCGGAAGCCACTAGGAAAGTTAAAAATGAAAAGACAGAGGGCCAAGTACTTTCGTGTATTTAACACATCTTTGTGCCCCGAAGATGTGTTAAATACACGAAAGTACTTGGCCCTCTGTCTTTTCGTTTTTAACTTTCCTAATGGCTTCAGCTAATGTATGTGTGTATGTATGTGTGTGTGTGTTGTGGTTGTGTGTCAGCAGTCTATCTTAGAAATAAGAGGGACAAGGGTCAAACCTCACTTGCAAGAAAGACGAGCTTACGCCGGATAATTTAGGGGGCGAGGATAAATGTGAATAGGCATATATATAACTTACTGCAAGTTATCTTGCAAATGCTTATCTGGTATGTACAAGATATCTCTGAACAGTCGTTTTCATCAGCTCAGATGTGATCAAATGCTCTAAAAACCAGAAGAAAAACAAGGAGCTGGAGATTTCAAATGTGGATTATTCTTTGGTACTCTGTGACATGCGGCTCCGATGACCTAAGTATGGGTTGGAGGGGGTGTGGGAGGATCTGTTTGGAGGGGGCCATTGAGGATTGCATTTTGGTACTGCTGTAATGTTGCCCTTCATCCCAGTCTTCGCTTGTCTCTTTGCTTCTTGCGTGTCGTTTTTAATTTTCTGTTCTGTGGCAAAGATATCTGGGAAGAAATGTAAATGCCACTTTGAGAAACATCCTGTGTGTGTGTGTGTGTGTGGTGTGTGTGTGTGTGTGTGTGTGTCTGCATTATGTTTTGCTTGTGTACTATGTGCAGTGACGTGCAATCAAGAATTCCTTCTCTCTTTTTCGTTGTATTTATGTGAGGAAAAAAGTGCGTATAGAATTTACTTTTTATCAGTGTTATGTACGCATTTGTCATGTCATTGCGCGTTTGCTGCAAATAGAAAAAGTTCCACGATGAAGCGAATCTCCGTAAGAAAAACAAGCACACTCAAAGGGCAAAGAAGAAAAGCAAAGAGAGGGTTCAAGAGTGGCTGAAGGGAGTATCATGATGGGACTAAAAGAGAGGAAATCGGCGCTAATGACATTTTTTCACTACAAGGTCGCTCCTCGCTGGGGTTCTGAATGCGCGCGTGTGTACGTCTGTCTCGTCTCATGACGTTCTTGCTCCTGTTTGTGTTTGTATGCTTAGTCGGTCGCTTGGCGTGCTTGCTGATGCTGCTGCTGCGTTTGTATGTAGAAGGTGACCCATAATTCACTTTTGTTTGGAACGGGATGTAAACGCAAGTCTCGTGTTTACAGCTGTAAATCGTCGGTCACTCCGGTTATGTTCACCAGGAAACTCGGACGACTTCTGTGATCTTTGTCTTGGATTTGATGTCCTCCAGCGTTGTCTCGTTTCGAGACACGGTCCGTTTTGCTTGTGTGCTTAGCATGAGACATCATCGTCTTGAATGTAATCGATTTGACCTAACTGGTGTTAGTAGTATAATTAAGGGCTTCCTTTTAGAGTGAGTCGTTAAAGAGAATGCTAATATGTGACCTTGTTGTAAAGCGCATCCATTCTCAAACTGACAGGCCCAGGAGTATTCCAAGTGATTTCGGGGTTATGCAACAACTGTTCCCGAAGATTGCCTCGATGGAAATGATAACGGCTACACATTTCTTTTGGGGATTGAAACATTCCGAGCAATCCATGTTGCTGAAGACCTGAAAACTGACACTTAGGTGAATGTCTGTTGTTTGATCGCATTTTCGTAGGAAGAGGCCCGATATTTTGTATTCGATTTTTATTACTATTTCCAGCCATTTCCATACAAAGTTGGAATCTTTCCTGGGTAGTGACCCCACAAGGGGTTTCGGGGATGTTATCCAGGACTAATATTTCTTAGGGGTCTTTTGTTTATGGTTTCACGGTCATCCCCAATGGGCTTATAATAACCACGCCGCAGAGGTGGATACATACCGGGTTAAAACCCGGGGGGGGGGGGGGGATGTCACTATCTACGAAAGATCGCAAGATTTGTCCTCGTCTTCGAGTCATTTTAGTACCAATTTCTGTAATTTAGTTTGTTTTAAATTTACCTCAGTATCATTGCGACCTATTTGCATTTGCATGTATAGCTTATATATATATATATCTATATATATATATATTATATATATATATATATATATTATATATATGTATATATAAAGTTCCACGTTGGCCGAGTGCATTTCGCGCTCGGCTACCAATCCGGTGGGTCAGAAGTTGTTCGATTCTCGGCTGGGCCAACGCGGAACCAGAGGAATTTATTTCTGGTGATAGAAATTCATTTCTTGATACAATGTGGTTCAGATCCCACAATAAGCTGTAGGTCCCGTTGCTAGGTAACAAATTGGTTCCTAGTCGCGTAAAAATATCTAATCCTGCGGGCCAGCCCTAGGAGAGCTGTTAATCAGCTTAGTGGTCTGGTAAAACTTTTATAATATATATATATATATATATATATATATATATATATATATATATATATATATATATATATATACATATACATATACACACACACAAAATCCCATCTGTCTGGATTCATATATCCCCGGTCTGAAATTACATTAATTTATTATTAGTATATTATTATGATTATTCTTATGTAACCAAAGTCGTCTGATTATTAATACGAAAGAAAGGTGTCTTATTGTTATTATAATTATATTACAAAGTTAGCCAAAGTCGAAACATGAGTGAAGAGGCATCGTGAGTAAACAAAAGTTCACGCTCCCATACCAATAGCCAGTTAGAGATCATTGGACTTGTTATTTATACAAGTTGTTATTGGCAAATGTATCAGCAAATTGCTGGTCGTATTACCTTCGAAAGCAAATAAATAGCCTGACTCCACGATTCAGGGTCATGACCTTTAACAATCTATCGCATAAGGGCTTTATTTGTTTAGCCTGATAGAGAAACTTTGTTTACATACATCTGTTCCACGCTCTTATGTATCTCTCATTCTAGTCAAATGTAAAAAGAAAAATGGATTTCTAGATTTTTAGCCTAGCGAGGGTTTTATAAATGTAATGGAAAAATAGAAGGGCGATGACGCGTTTCTTGATATTTGCTCATTTATTTATTTATTTCTTCAGTGATGCTTACAGCGCTTTGTTTATTTATATGTTGAATTTACACCCATGCGTGTTTCGCTCGTGAGTGAGCTATTCCATGTAAATGTATGGTCATTACCAATATAATAATAATAATATACTTTATTAAAAGTAATGCCTACTTCAGCAGCGTTACACTTGTAGAGATTCTTCTCTATTTTGCGAATAGCGACTTTTTCCGTGCTACTTAAACAGGCTAGTAGAGCGCCTATAGAGGCCATGATCAAATACAGTGTCAAAATAGGTGAATATATTTGAATTTTACAGATGAACTATGATACCGTAGTCACCAAATTCATTAACGATTTTCTCTCTCCCTCTCTTGAGAGAGGAGAGAGAGAGAGAGAGAAAATCGTTAATGACTTTGATGACTACGGTATCATAGTTTATCTGTAAAATTCAAATATATTCACCTATTTTGACACTGTATTTGATCGTGACCTCTATAGGTGCTCTACTAGCCTGTTTAAGTAGCACGGAAAAAGTCGCTATTCGCAAAATAGAGAAGAATCTCTACAAGTGTAACGCTGCTGAAGTAGCCATTACTTTTAATAAAGTTTGCTTGAAAGAGGGTCTGCTTCCTAGGTACAATTAATAATAAATAAAATAATAATAATAATAATAATAATAATAATAATAATAATAATAATAATAATAATAATAATAGTGAATTGGTGTATATCCTTTTTCGTGCAATAATCAAATCCACATTTAAGATTGCCGTCGTCCAGCTGGGGAAATCTTGTTTCACCACTGGGACTCTTAATAAGTGCAGAAGAAGGCACTTTGGTTAGACCTTCGGGACGGAAGGGAGAACCCCTCAGGTCGGGGGGAATTGACCCTTTCAATTTTCAGAAAAATTCGATCCTCATTTATGTTACCGAACTTCTGAAGGCGTGGGCTCATTAGAAATAACACCATTATAATGCTAATTGTTCCTTCCTTCCTCGCATATGGCTTTGACTTTATTTTCATAGATCCTGAATGATTTCATTTCTGCGTCGTCAGTGGAGAGAGAACTTTTGCAAATGCTGGATAATATATAATCGCATGAAGCCCCGATGAGAACTGCCATTTGTATGCTTTGATCTGTGTGTGTATGTGTGTGTGTGTGTGTTTATGTGTGATGTATGATAAGTTGCTGACGTGTGTTTGTGACATTGTGGACGCACCCTTAAGAGTACGTGATATTTTCAGCTATGTTGAAAAAAAAAATAAAAGCATTCTAATTAAATCCCGGTTTTGACGCGCTGCTGTCATATACATGAACTTATTGTCTCACATATACAGCCATAATTATATGCTGCACTTTCCGTAAGGCTGAATTCTGAGTCTGGCAGTCAATCAATACCGTAACGAGCAGATAAGAGAATTTCGTCTCGTTGGCTCGGGAGAGTCATGAGGTCAAAATCATGTTGCATATTCCCTTGACCTCACCTCACGCTCGCCAGCCGCCTTTGGGCAAGGAAGGGCCTGCACTAACGTCAGGCTGCAGTAATCGAAACCAACCACCACCAGGCAGCAGAGAATTCTGGAGATTGACAGTGAAAAAGAGGAGTCGTTGAACTGTGCATTCATTGCGAGGATTGATTTTCATAGAGGAATGTAGGAAGGGGGTTTTAAGTCGGTTACTACGAAACCACTGCGAGGAGAATGGACGTTGGCGGGTGGGGGTAGGATAGAGGGGACTTGTTTGGGGGTGGGGGGGGGGGGGGGGGGGGGCTGTGAAGGAAGCCGTTTTCCGTAGCCCCAGGGAACAGGACGCAGGACGACTCATAAATTTGCTCACCTTGTTTTCCGTTGCGGTTTGCTCTTGGAATGTTGTGTCTACAGAAAGTAAATTGGCTGATTACATCATTGTTATCGATTTGCAGATTACGGCTGGATTTCGTGGAATTCGCGAGATTCTTTCAAGGGCAGCAGCTTCTGCCTTCTCTCTACTCTTTTTTGTTTGTTTGTTTTTTTATTAACGTTTATTTAATTCTTGGACTCTGACGCCTGACGTCTTTGATACACAAAAGTGAAGATTGACAGATATTTATTCTCAAGATATTTCATACAAATTATTTATATGTATATATATCCATAGTAAAGTTATTTTGTATATGTGTGTGCATAATGCACATTGTATATGTGTATATTTTAATGTATTTTCAAGGGTATATGTCTCAGGTACTTGCGTATGCTATATTAGAGAAATGGGCGTTGTGGACTTGTGGCAGACATGAATTTATTTCGAATGTAGGAAGTCTTGAGATATATAACGTAACCGACTCTAAAAGTTTCCGCGGTGCATTAGGAGTGTTGTCATATTTTATCGTGAACCAAATTATGAAGATAACCGTCACTTTTCCCATCCCCCGATTTTATTTTCCTTGGGTCGTTGACTGATGTATTAAACTGGAGACTTTTTTGGCACTGCGACAGCCGAGGTCACCGCCCTTGATCACCTCTGTGAGGTAGTCCAACTATCCTCGCCTGGTTGTTTTTCTGGGGAACGTTTCTCAAATTGTCTTCGCTGGATATTGCATTTGCAGTTCATTTCAATACTTAAATTGCCTCAAGTCTGAAGAGTGTATTTTCCTTTTGTTACAATAAGCAACTTTGCAATTAATTTGATTATGGAATTTCGACATGACGTAGAATATTAACTTTACCGTTAACATTCTTTTGGCTATTCATTTTGAAATTGAAATTTGCGCCGAATGTTGGATTTTAGAATTATTTTTATGAAATCAAACATTGAACAGAAGAATTTTATTTAATCTTTGAAGCCATGGCATATCTTAGTTCAGTTTTGCGTTTTGCATCTTTTAAGGGAATTTAATTCAAAATTGAAAACCCCGTCCTTTGCTTGGCGAAGCAGTGTGTGTGTGTGTGTGTGTGTGTGTGTGTGTGTGTGTACAGTATACTGAGTAGTTGCGCACATGTTTACTCAGACACTCACCCTTAAACATACTTACGTGTGTGTTTATGGTTACCATCGCTAATACAAACACACTCGTTTCTTGAGTTATGTGTCAACAAATATCACATACTTTACCTCGCTGTTGTATATTTAGAAGGCCGGTAACCACGATTGTTCGCGCCTGCATGCATATTGAAACAACAAACCGTTTGTGTTGGCGTTTACACAAGCACTACAAACATGTTAGTCTATGTTTAGATTTCTACAAACACCGAACCATGCTTGTGTTATCTCGGAAACATCCTTTCGCGTTTGTTGACGTAAGTACAAACAACAAACATGTCCGTGTGTATCTGCGTGGCGCTATTTAGTCTGCGTGGCTACACTTGCTATTGATCTCCCTACAGGCCGTTAGTCCTGGAATCACTAGCGGTTCGCTCTCTCATAAATTGCTCTGCCACACACACACACACACACACACACACACACACATGGACCAGCTGATCCTGCAATTGTTTACTTTGTTTGTTGATTGGATGCATCTCTTGACGTGATGGGATGCTTATTCAATCAGGGTTTTTTTATTCTTTAGTAAAAATTGAGAGGTACTCCAGATTTTACCAAAGGTTTGTTGATTAAACGTGGTATCGCTTGGTAACACATCTACATACATACATACATACACACATACATATCTATTGATGTATGTATGTATCACCCAGTGTTTATACCAGAACCCTCGAAAAAGAGAGCGAGAATGATCATGAAAACCAAATTTGTAACTTTGTCCAAAACTTGAGGAACAGCTTTCATTACAGCTTTCATTTTTTTCTTGTCCCTTTTCACATATACTTTCCCGTCTAGTTTTGCGCGTTTTCCTCATTCTTAGAAAGGTCGACCGGTTTTGTAGGGCAGTCGGTGTTGTTTAAAATATTCACATACCAAAAACAACTCTTCTACCACTTTCATTCATACAAACACACATTAATAGACAGATAAATAGATATTATGTGTGTGCTTAAAGAAGACTAGGGGCTCGAAATCTTTTAGGTGAGTTCTACAAAAAGAATTCGGGATTTGGTAAAAACAGAGGAAGTGAGACAGGTAAGAGGTTGAAAGTATGATCCTGCTAACGGTAAATGAAAGAAGAGCTGCACATTATCAGATAACAGTGGCAGTTCCCCGAATTATTAATACCAATGAAGTCGAGGTGTCATCACAAGAGAATGGATGAGACGTTTCGTTTGAAAAACGAACTTTGTTGTTAATGAGAAGGTGAAAGTGATTGAGCCCATTCAAGGAGAGCGGAAAAGGCCTTTTCTCTAGAGGACAGGAAAGTGCAGTATGTTGCCGGAGAAGCTGCTCTAGGCGTATATGAACTGGGTATTTAATCTTTATTTATTTATTTATTAAGTAGTGTTCGGGAGTTGAATTTATTTATTTATTAAGTAGTGTTCGGGAGTTGAATTTCCAAGCCGCATTTCCAAGGAGTGGTTTCTTTAATATCAAAACAAGTGGCAAGGATATGAGATGATGACAGTGTCTCTCACTGTGCAACGCCGCCAGAACACTGAAATGGTCAGATGTAACGCCCTCAGCTATAACCCACATTAAACAGTAACTCCTTTTCAACTTACTGGTAACCAGCAAAGCTTGAAAGCAGACGCCCAATTGATATCTGAAAATAACCTCGTTCGGGATGACCTTGAATTGACAATGGAGGTCACGGCTTACGAAGACGCATGTGGAGAGGTAATGAATGTCATCAAAAATGACGAGAGAGAGAGAGAGAGAGCATTTCAGGGTACAAAAGCGACGTTTGATACAAGAGATGATATAATTTTCATGTTTGAATCACCATTTGCGTCAGTCGCTTTGATGTTCGATAATAAAAGGCGGAGGAGGCCGCGTGTGTGTGTGTGTGTGTGTGTGTGTGTGTGTGTGTGTGTGTGTGTGTGTGTGTGAGCGTCGAAATGAAACGAAGGGCCAAGTGCTTTTAACGCCGGAAATAGCTTGGGCCAGAGAACAGTTTCTAACCCTGAACCTCCCTCGCGGTAATAGGACCTGTATATTGGCTTCCATAAAAGAGGTACATATCCTGAAGTGGCCCTGAGATGCTCAGCCTATTGTTATCGATGAGTCCCTCACCAATTGTCAACGGTGGGGCTTTTGAGTCATCCTGTGTGTCTAATTAAAAAAATCATAAAATAAACCAGATGAGTGGGGAACATGCCATTTTCTAGCCCAGACCTGAAAACAACAAAAAAAGGAAAAGAGGATGGAATTGACCACGAAGGGGGCTAGAAACCTTTCGGCCTCTTAAAGGAAAAAGGTTGTACAAAGTCAGGACAGACAGGAATAGTGACTGACCATGTCTTTTTTATCTGTTTTGGAAGAAGTTTGTGAAAAAATAAAATAAAATAAATAAATAAAGTGACAATGGGTATGCTGCGTCTTTTCGATTGACGCTGCGTGCCATACCGCAAAGGTGATTTCTTTGCCAACCGCGTTTGTTCCTCGGTCTGCTGTGAAATCACTTCCCTTGTTTTCACAGCAAGTGTGATTCATTTTGGGGCGCCAACGAGCGCCGGGTTTCGTATTTATATTAGTATAGAATAACCCTCGGTCGTTTAGATTGTAGCTATATAGCATGTTATTTAATTCATCATACGATAAGTTGTAAACTGTACCTTCAGAAGGTCGTAAGTGACTCGAAATGGTTGTGTATATACAAGGCCTATAGGCCTTGTGTATATATGCGAGTGAGTGTCTGCTCACGCCCTCCTCCGCTGAATCTGAGGAAGAATGGAATGGAATGTAGAATTTAGGCCAAAGGCCAAGCACTGGGACCTATGAGGCCATTCAGCGTTGAGAGGAAAATGTGTAACAGGAGGAAGGAAAACCTCAAAGCAGTTGCACTATGAAACAAGTGTTAGGAGAGGGTGGGTAGCGAGATTGAAGAGAGGGAATATGAATGGAAGTAAAGAAAAAAAAGAGTTGCAGCTGGGGCCGAAGGGACGCTGCAAAGAACCTGAAGTATTACCTACGGTGCACAGCATGAGGTACACCGACAGCACTACTCCTTACGGGGAAGTCTCAGCAAGCTGTAGAGCCTCTTGGCAATATATTAGCTGACCACATCAGACACCTGATGCATAATTACTGTAAATGCGTGTGGAAAGATTTATAAGGTCAAATGAAAAGGTGAGTCTGTGTGACTTTTCAAATAAATTCGGATTACGAAAGGGGAGATGTTATACGACAGTTGAAATACACTTATGATATAGTTGCGGCATGATAGTCTGATGAGGTGACCACCACAACTGCTGCTAATGTTAATCAATGTAGATGATTTCCCAGCTTTCACCCTTCACCGAAAAAGATAAAGACAGCGAAGCGTCCTTGGTTCCAATATAATATATGATCGTGTGGTTATAGAGAGAGAATGAAAATGAGAAAAGGCGACAGACCTGATTCAATCTGATCCCATAGAGACGTGTTTCCGCTGATTTTTCAGTGTATTTATTTGTTCTTTTTTTTTGTGCCTCGTATGGGCGAAGGAATACGGACGGAGCCGGTAGGACTAGATCTGCGACGGCCAGAAAGACGGGTTACTGCTGCTTGCACGGTTGGCTGGCTGGCTGGGAAGGCCTGCTATGTGCCGTTGATTAGTTGTGATTATGAGAGCATGGTCGTTGGCCTGACCTAAGGAATACAAAGCACTTTTTTTCTCTCTCCTTCAAGGTCGACATGAACGAGTCTGTTTACAAGTTCGGTTAATGTTCATTATTCTTGTTATTTTTTTTTTCGTGTGTATCATGGAAGGAATGAGACTATTTCGCAAGCACTCTCTCTCTCTCTCTCTCTCTCTCTGTTTATTGTAAAGACGCATATGTATGTATATATATGTAGTATATGTAACACCTGTGTTGTGTGTGAGAGAGAGAGAGAGAGAGAGAGAGAGAGAGAGAGAGAGAGAGAGAGAGATTCAGCGTATACTACATGGGAACTCATACCTGGTAGGAAGTGAAACTGCCCATTTTTGGGTTGGGCCCGTAGACGGGGAAAGTTGACAAAAAAAACTAGCTCATAGAAATTGACAGGAATCGCCTCGCCTTAAATACAGAAACTGCTCACCGGAACGCTATTTAAACCTTGTTTAGAACTGTAGGAATACGCGTGTGCGCTGAACAGTATAGGCTTAAGTGTAGAGAGCGGTAGCGTGTATACTGTGGCAACATTGAGACTCACTGGAACTGACAGAAAATGAAAATAACTGCCATCTTCTTTTAACTGTGACGTATGGTAATGACCCCATGCATTTGAATATTAATTGGGGTGTCTTGTGTATGGCCCCTTTTCTCTCTCCGTACGTCATTTTATATT
>NC_087217.1:68390534-68408034 GCF_015104395.2 Macrobrachium nipponense | reverse complement strand
CATTACTGTTGTTCCTGTGTTTGCAATTATTGATGCTGCTGCTGCTGCCACTGCTACTTCCACTTCCACTTCCACCTCTTCCTCTGTTGCTTCTTTATCTCTCGCCATTGGTGGTCGTTGGAAATGACTGGGCGTCGTTATTATTGTTATTACTGTTGCGTGGTATGTTTCCTTCCAAGTTATTGTTATGCTTAGTCTTTTTTTTTCTTCAAATCCCACCTTATCATTTTATCCTAATGATCATAACAAAGATTGACCACAAGGTCACGTGGTCACAAAATAGCAAAAATTTATATATAAAAAAAACAGGATAAGTATGCCTAATAATAATTCATACCAATTTTTACTGTTTCACTTCCCCATTCATTTCTAATCATGTCACCGCCAAGAAGGGGGTTGGGGGTTATCTCTTCCAAATTGATTGATTACGTATATAAAATATAGAAATTCGGATTTTTTTTTTTTTTTTTTTTTTTTTTTTTTTTTTTTTTTTTTTTTTTTTTTTTTTTTTTTTTTTTTTGAGAAACATAAACCCTGGTACTGACCTTGTATGGGACTTCAGCTGAGCTGAAAAGAATAATATATATATAAAAAAGTATCAAAAACGCTTTCCAGACAAAATGACTGAAATTGCAGAGTAGGAAGTGCCTTAAGTGAATGATGTCAAGTTCTGTGAGATTTTCATTGAAGACTTCACATTGTTTTATTAAGGAACATTGACCTGTGTTGCAATAGGAGCATATTTTGGCAAGACAGTTCCCTGATAGTCAGAGGCAGTTAGTTATACAGATATCAGATTATTACTGTTATTATTAATAACATTATTATTATTGTTCTTGTTGTTGTTGTTGTTGTTGTTGTTGTTGTAGTGACGACTTACAAAAACGTGTAATTAATTGCAAACATGTTATGTGTGTGTTTGTGTGTGTATATGAATAGGAAGGAGGTCACCAAGATCCAGGTGAAGGGCATAAGCCCTCCAGTTATGAAAATATCTTCCCGTTAGGTCACGCAGAAACTCTCCTGTGTATCACACATGATGTTACAAGATGGCGTTGGGTCATTGCTACAAAAAAGAAAAGTTAAACACGTATGTATTTAAAAAAAATAATTATGATACTAGGCAGTCTACTGTGAACAATGATATATATATATATATATATATATATATATATATATATATATATATATGTGTGTGTGTGTGTGTGTGTGTGTGTGTGTGTGTGTGTGTGTGTGTGTGTGTGTGTGTGTGTGTACACGACTGAAAGACAGTACTGTGCATAGATATCTTATTTAATTATAACATGGTGTTTTAGTCTGAAATGAGAACAGTAATACCAGTGGAACAAGGGAAACTTGAAAAACCCAAGACAACTGGCAGTGTACCGTCGGTAATTCAGGAAAATTGAACTGTCAAAAAATGTGGCATAGATTTCATTTCTCCAGAAATCGGAAAAATAGTTTTCGAAAATGGCCGGTCGGTTGGAAGCATTTGAAGCGCATATTTCAGGCTAGGTATAAAACGGTAACAGATGTGACTCAGGACGTAGTGAGGTGTCACCTCTTTCAAATGAAATACACGTTTTTTTTTTTTTTTTTCTTATAATGAAGATTGATCTTAAGAGTAAGTTGAAGACCTAACTTAAAAATGAATGAAGGCAGTGATTGCTTCGGTACATGCCTATATGCCGAGTAGTGTTGGCGCAAAATTTTGTGTTTTTGTTCACGGAATATTAGTATATATATATATATATATATATATATATATATATATATATATATATATATATGTGTGTGTGTGTGTGTGTGTGTGTGTGTGTGTGTGCATATATATAATAATATATATATATAATATGCACACCTATATCATTTTTATTTTCGTTTGCCTTCTGTATAGGTCTGAGTATTGAAGTATACTTTGCACCATGCCAAGAAATGATTCTTTTTCACATAGAGAAGGTTATTGCATTGAGAGCGTTCGCAGTTATGAGCTGCAGAAAACTGTTGGGAATGACACTTTTTGTACGGCTGCCACCTTGACACTTGCAATGTGTAATGCGCATATTGTAAGATGACTCTAGTGCCAGTTGTAAATCTCCATGACGAGTTTCATGACAAAAATGTGAGCGGCCAGAAGACTGTTTGTGAGTCATTCGGACACTGTATTCTTAAAGCTTTTTGATAATGCATTGACAGTTATTCATTTAATCAGTCTCTCTCGTCTTTGTAATGCATTTCGAATTTGGTTCGTCCTAATTTGATTTCAAGTGTCATTTTTAGGGTCACTCGGTTTCAAGGAAATTCATATCTGGCCGATAACTAACTGCTGCTCTCATTGTAGTATCTAAATCCCGAGGATTATTTTAGTCTTTATTGGGTAATGACCCGGTAGTGGTCTTTTGCAGCCTTTGTTGTCTCGTCGACAATTGATATTTATCAAAGAGAAAGGTTTTGGAAAGATGTTCGGATAGATGCAGTTATGTATAATAGTAAAATTGTTACACAATATGTTTTCCGTCTAAGATTCCGAGTTTTATATTAGGAAATACATTACCAAGCATATCCGTTAGAAGCTTTGCGATTATATGTTATTGAACGTACTGCCTCCTCTTGAGCCTACCTGAAAGATCGTGTTAATTAAACGAAGATTGCGATGTAAGTTCTGTGTTTGGTTTTTTTTAGTTTCCTGTAAAAGAAAACTACTGAGATAACTCTCTGCCTAGAGGGCTGCAAATTGGTATGTTGATCATCCACCTTCCAATCACCAAACACAATCAAATTGCAGCCCTGTAGCCTCAGTAGTTTTTATTTGATTTTAGTTAAAGTTAGCCATGGTCGTGCGTCTGGCACCGCTGTAGGTTCCAACAACACAGGCCACCACCACCGGGCCGTGGCTGAACTTTTCATACTCCGCGGCTGAGAGTTTTATGGACCGTGGCTGAGAGTTTCATACAGCATTAAACTCTGTACAGAAACTTTGGCGCATTTTTTACTTGGTATAATCGCGAAAATAAATGAAGATCGTTTCAAGTACTGCTATTGCGCATTCATCCACCCTGATTTCTCAAATTGCTGGCTTTGGTGCTTCTTCTTTTGTTTTGCTCAGTTTTCCCTTACAATCAGCTCTTCTTTTTTTCTCAGTTCACTAACAAAGGCCTATTTAGGATGAAAAAATTAAATTGTGGCAGATTATCCTTTGAATTTAAGACATCTCCAAGTTTGCTAGAAAATATTTTGAAATAGAAATCGGAAAGGAGTTCGTTTTCTCTAACGCGAATTTGAATCTTTTATCGGAGACGTACCATTGTGTGAAGAAGGAAGTTTTGAATTCAGGTTGATTGATTGATATGTTCTCTGGCGTCGTGACGTCAACTTGAACCTCGAAGTTACATCATTTTACGACTGCCTCATTGCTGCTCCCAGGCACATTTCTATTGCAACTCCTTCTCCTCTCATATCCCCCTCCCCATTCAATAAAAAAAAAAAAATGGGAGCAGGAGATTTGCTATAAGAATGACGTCGCGAGAAAAAACAAAGATCGGAAGCTTCCGGCACTGCCTTATTTTTGCCTCCAGAAGCACCTGGGAACGTTTTTCGCTGCTCTGATCTCTCAGAGAAACAATCTCGAGAGGGTTGTAATTTTCATGCGCCCATTTATTGGGAAAAAAGATCCTACAAGTTCTGGAAATCAACAACTTACTGAGTGAGTGAGTGAGGGTACGAACTTCAGCGCGATGGGGAGTGAATATTGTGGTTGATTCCGTTTACTGCTTTGTGTTTGGGTTATTATTATTATTATTATTATTATTATTATTATTATTATTATTATTATTATTATTGCTGCTATTGATATTACTAGCAGAAACAGTAACAGTGACGCTAGTCGTTTTAATTTCCAGTTTCGTTAACGCGAAAATAACGTTTGCGTTGATATATTCATACACAGTCATTGGAAATGACTTTCAAGTATGAATTTATTTTGGTTCTCTCTCTCTCTCTCTCTCTCTAAGAATGGAAGAAACAGTTTGTCGAGCCTTGGTTCATATGTATATTCGCAAAAAATACTTGAGATTCACTCTCTTGAAAGCAATTACATTTTGTATTTATCAGTGATGTCCTAAGTAGGGTCATTTCTCCGTCCACATTAGAATTGACTCCGTTTTCGTTTTAGTTTTCAGTAAAAGAAAACTATTGAGATGACTTTGTTTGTCCGTCCGCACTTTTCTGTCCGCCCCCAGCTCTTATAAGCTACTGAGGCTAGAGGGCTGCAAATGGGTAAGTTGATCATCCGCTCTCCAATAATCAAACCTGCGTAATTGCAGCCATCTAGCCTCAGTAGTTTTAATTTTCTTATTTAACGTTGAATATATCCATAATCGTGCGTCCGGCAACTTTATAGGACAGGCCACAACTGGGCCGTGGCTAAAGATTTTATGGTCCGCGGCTCATACAGCATTATATGTAGATCACCGAAAGATATATCTATTTTCCGTGCATTTCATTATACGCTGTACAGAAAACTCGATTCGTCGGCGCAATTTTACTTGTCTCTGATGCGGTCAATTTCTGGCTTCCGGTGAAAAACATGACATCTTATTGACGCGTTTCATGTCATACTGAGACGAATTTTAGATTTCACGTAGACGCGATTTTCGCAATCATGAGTATTATATGAATCTCTCTCTCTCTCTCTCTCTCTTCTCTCTCTCTCTCTCTCTCTCTCAGAACTTTTCTTCGGTCAAGTTGGGTAACTAACTTTGACCAAGCTAAATTCAGGAGGTTGAATCGGTTATTGGGGCTTCCTCGGCATTTTCTCCCAATATATCTTTTTCCTTCTTTATTATTTCCTTTATTTGCAGTTTTTTTTATTCATTTCCTTCATAGATTTTCTTTAATATCACTTCATTTTGTTCGGACCAGGGCCAGAATCTATATCAAAGACTTGGGATTTAAAAAAACAATGAAAGAGAAATGCATACTTACTGCTAAAGATTTTGAGGCTGTGTTTCACGGTTTTGGGATTTAAGTATTGTTGCTTTTTCTGAGTCGTATCTACGCTTGAACAGTAGGGTGCTCGTTCTTTGATACTCAAAGGCCTCACGAGGCATCGGTTGCCCAATTCTAACATCTTGATCATTCTCGAAGAGCTTTTACGGGCTGCTCTGTGAGCAAGAGCCCGTGTCTGGCACAAGGCCAGCTTAATCTTAAACAACAACAACATCTCGAAGAGAGCAATGAGTGCTTGCGTATTTACTCATCCTCTCTTTCCTGAACATCTTTTTCAAACAGAGTTGTCTGATTTGTTAAATGATATATCTCTCTCTCTCTCTCAAGCAGTTCAAATTCAGAGATATTGAAAAAGAAACCCACAAAATCACTTTGTAACTTGTATTAATCCCATTGACCATCAGCTCAGGATATCGGAGCGACAAGAGGGGATTGGCAACTCTCAAGGAAACCAGAACAGCCATCACATAAATGACAGCTCAACGAGAAGAAGTTCCAGAAGACTGCGGGGCCTTGACCCATGCAGGCTAACATCCCAAACATCTCTTGAAAATGGGCCACAGATAGGGCCCTGAAAGTACTCGAGTGTGTAGTAAAACTAAATGAAATTACTTAGAAGTAAACAAGTTACAAAGTGATTTTGTGGGTTTCTTTTTCAATCTTCAGAAGAAAACTGAAAGAAGTTTTTGTTTGGTTCATTCAGAGATATGTCAAGCTGCTACATACGACAAGAACTGCATTTAAATATTTATGTTACGTATTTCTTCTCTGTGATTGACCTCACTGAAGAAGACTTTGCTTGAAGTTCTGCTCCGTATGCGCCGCGTTTCCTCTTTCGGCCTCCGCTGAGCTGAAACAAAAGTACTTCGCCTGGACAGTTATAGGCAGTTAGTTTTGAGAACTGCTTCAGATCATGATTCATTTTTGTGATGAATGGTCGCGTTTATCACTCCTTTTATGGGAAAATGTTAGCGTTGCTTCCCAAGTTTGTGGAAAACACTCGACTTTCTCTCTCTCTCTCTCTCTCTTCTCTCTCTCTCTCTCTCTCTCTGATATCAGAATTGACATTGCAAAATGAAGAGTCAGAAATTTGACTGGGACACTTGTCCTCTACCATTTTTTTTTTCTTCTCTCTCTCTCTCTCTCCTTTTTTTGTCACGCTAGTTGCTACTTCTCATTCTTTGTTCTAAGGGCAGTATTCTCATCTAAGTCGCAAATCAGCTATCATGTTGCAAGTATGAAGGGTTTGTAACCTCTTCTTGATGCTTCGATTCAGTCATTGCCTAATGAATTGATAGACTCAGAGGATTTTTTGTATCACATTCAACAAAATAGCTTACTTTAGGTGATAAGAACCCTTGCTTTTCTTCATTGCACCACATGTCTTTAAGTAATTCCTCAATGCGTTAATTTTTTTTATTTTGAAACATTTCAGATTACAGCTGCTCTTTTTTTTTTTTTTTTTTCTACTGCAATTCTGTCCTACTCCACGATTCTCCATCCGATGCTTATACTTCTCTACGAATTGGTATTCTTTACAACATTCATTTTTTCTTCATCTACCACTTATTTAAACTGCTATTCTAAGTCAGTTTTTGAAATCTGTCTGCTGCAAATATCAACTATATCTTATTATTATTATTATACTTAGAAGATAAACCCCTATTCTTATGGAACAATCCTACAAGGGCCAATTCTTATGGAACAATCCTACATGGGCCATTGACTTTAAATTCAAGCTTCCAAAGAGTATGGTGTTCATTTGAAATATACAAGTTTCAGAAGATATTAGGAGATACATGTGTCTCTGTTTTTAATCCTCTTTATGCTAGTATTTGCAATTAAGCGACCCACTTTCAGTATTCGCTTGTACAATGCTCTTCTCTATTCTTATTCACTGGTAGTATGTTTACCTAACAGCCATTCTACACTTTAGGGCTTCTTTTCTCTGCCTCCAGTTCTTGAGACGCGATCATTCTCTCCGAATCTCTCGTCTCAGACGAAGTGGAAATGGTAGATCTATCATATATGTTTTTGTTTTTACCTAATCCATCATACTTCTGCCATGCCACCCATAAGGAACCGTGTCCTTCCTTGCCCATTCCACTCCCTCTCCCTCAAAACTTTTTTTTTTTTTTTTTTTTTTTTTTTTTTAGTAGCCAACAATAAAAAAGAAAAAACAGTTCTTTATTTCTTTTATTTATTTTATGCACATCTCTTCCTAGTACTCAGGGCTATTGGAAGTCTTACACAAAATTTTGTAATGCAAATAAACAAAAATTTTTACGCAGGGGTAGCAGATTTAAGCTGATCCTGCAAGAACAAAAACAACAACACGGGCACACGCACAAACATAATATGTATATAATATATATATATATATATATATATATATATATATCTTTATATATATATATATATATATATAAGCGAATACCACACGAAAATGATAGTCAGCAGAAATCCAAGCGTTTTCGTCTTTACTAAGACATTGTCGTTCCTTGACAATGTCTTAGTAAAGACGAAAGCGTTTGGATTTCTGTCTATCATTTTCCTGTGGTATTCGCTTATTTAATGAAGCCACGTGCATCTACTGTGATTTTTTAAGCACACACACACACACACACACACACACACACACACACATATATATATATATATATATATTGTGTGTGTACATACTTATATAGACTGTATCAACGTATGTATTTTTATATGGTTTAAGTGATCTAAGTTTGATTCTTAACGTTTATGATAACTTTCATGCAGCATACCTAAATTTTATAATGTGTTCAGCTGAAGCCTGGCAGTGGGCGTAAATTCGTTATGGTGCGATAACTGCGTGCGTAGCAGCAGCATTTAATTGATGCAAACAGGCAAATCGCAAACATTAATTCCAAAAGCCACTGACTCCCTGCAGTGAGGTGAACGTGCTAACTCACTTGGTATGTTTAATGTCAATAATTTCTTGTCACTCTTAAGTTGTAAACGAATATACTCAGCTCAGTGGAACATTTCATTTTATGCAAAAGTTACTCACGTGTGTGGTGTGTGTATATATATATATATTATATATATATATATATATATATATATATATATATATATATATATGTATATGTATTGTGTATATATATAATATATATATACATACATATATATAAATATGTGTGAATATAAACTATATAATGTTTTCATCGCCTCGGTACCTTGTAGTGTAAAGTGCTTCTGGGAAATTCCCCCTACTCATGTCTTTCTTATGCTTTATATTCCTTAGATGTCCATTCATTCCAAGCCTTCCTTCTCGTAATCAACGCAAGACATTTAAAAGGATTTTAGAATTCCATACACCACTTCACTGTATTACCACATTTATTATATCTGCACTCCTATTTTTTCCTAAACCAGTTGGGTCGTGTTTAAATTTTTTGTCGTGTTCTTTGTCTGTTGAGAATAAACATACCGGGTGTTTTCATTTTACAGCCGATGTAAATGTAATGTTTTATCCAAGAACACTTCTGCAGCGATGCCTTCATTTTCCATCTCCTAATTTCTTTTTCTTACTGATGCCGTTTTCACAATTGTGAATTCGTGAGTTATTACAGTCAGGTCGTCAGCTTCTGGTTTTTTAATCAAGTTGTCCTTCTCGTGTCTCTTTCGTGATATTAAAGATGTTGCGTCCAGCTTTGTCTTTCTTTTGTAGTTACTGGCTCATCCTCTTTTGTAGTTACTGGCTCATCCATCCATTGACAGGTATTTTCCTCTGTCTCTGCATCCATAGGCACATGTCTTAATCATTTTTGCGGACAGCCCCAACACTCCTGCCATTCCCTGCGAGTACTCGGCTTCGTCAGCACCATTCGCTGTATTTCCTGATACTTTTTTTTATAACTATTCTTCTGCATCGATGAAATTCACTATTTAGACTAGAGTACTTAAGAGTGCATTCTACTTCGAGTTCGTCTCCTCCCTGAAACTTCTCTGCAAGTCCTTGTTGCTTCAGTATGCTCTTTATTGTGTACCAGGTCTCATCTGATAGCCAAGATTTCCGTTTTGTCGCCCTATTTCCCAACAGATTTATATATCTATTCCTAATGATAATTATCCATCCGTCAATGATTGTGATCTCCTCAACAGATATGTTCTCTAGAACTGCAAACCTATTTCGACGTTACTTTTCAAAAGTTTCTCGATGTTCAGCTTCATGAAGTTTTTTGTGTCATACTTCGATGATCTGTCAGTTTTTTTGCAGTGATTTAATTTCCTCTTCAATGTGGCAGTGACAAGTAGGTGGTCACTGGAGACGTCTGCTCCTCTGTAGGTCTTTTTTGCTTCAATTAATGACTGCGTGATCGATGGGGTTTGTGTGAATGACATTTGGAGATGTCCGCCGGTGTACTATTTACGGGTGTTTTTGTCGTGTAAAAGAGCTACTAAATTGAATTGAATTGAATATGGAATTTAGTCCAAAGGCCAAGGACTGGGACTTACGAGGTCATCCATTGCTGAAACGGAAATTGACTGTAAAAGGTTTGAAATGTGTAACAGGAGGAAAACCTCGAAGCAGCACTATCAATTAATTGTTAGGAGACGATGCAAAGTAAGATGGAAAAAAGAGAATATGAAAAGAAGAAGTTCAGCAAAATTAACGAGAGGGGTTGCAGATAGGGGCCGAAAGCGCACTGCATAAGTTAAGTAATGCCTACAGTGCATCGTATGAGGTGCACTGGTGTCACCATCCCCCTACGGGGCAGCAAATTAATTGGTGTCCCCCAGGTTTTCTTCGTGCCTAATATATATATATATATATATATATATATATATATATATAATATATATATATATATATATATATATATATATATATATATATATATATATATATATATATATATATATATATATATATATATGTTTAACCGAGAGGGCGACCTATACACAAGAAAGGCAGAAGTTGGTTGGTTGGTGTATAAGAGTGATGACCGAGTTCAGGAAATCCATTTTCGGAAGATAGAAGAAAAGCCTGAGATCAAAGGGATGAACGACGATCTAGAGATTAAATGTAATTAATAGTAATACAAGGATGTGTGCAGTGATTAAGAAAGAAAAAAAAGATGCGCCGTAGTTTCTTCGGAACAATCGAGTTTCGATACAGCGTATAAAGCTGTATAAAACTCTCAGCCACGGTCATTGAAACTTTCAGCCAAGGGCTGGTGGTGCCCTTGAGGAGTTGTTGGCACCTATAGCAGTGCCAGACGCACGATCATGGATAGCTTTAACCTTAATTGAAAACTAAAAAAAGGGTCTGATAGCCGCCTATAGACATCGATGTTCTTGTAGTTTTTTTAATTCCATCTCTTTTAGCGTGTCCTATGTTTGTTCGCTATTTTCCATTGAAGTAGTAGTGAAAAATATTTTGTTTGTTCATATAATAGATGTTGGGTGTTTCCGCTCAATTCAAAATGAACTCCTGAAATGGAGCTATAAGGTTCGGATTCTGCCGCAACAGTTAAGTATCTGGCTTAATAATGACTGTTGCAGCTGCTTCTTAAGAATTGACTGCGTCCATACTTATAATACGTTAATAAATGAGTGAATAGATATTTATCGTAAGTTATTTAACGTCTTTTAAGATTATTGTATCATGTGATTGCTCGTATGTTTCGTGAACGTATGCATGCATGTATATGCGCGTGTGTTTCAGAGTTCCGAGCGTAGAACGTGTTTCGCTTGTGCATCTAGAAAGATGAAGCCTTTTTGTATCTATGAAAAGTTCGCATTTCTCCCTTTTGCGCCGAAGAAAAAGTACCTTTCATGAAAAATGTATCGGACGCCTTAGAGAAATAAAAATCATCTCATTTTTCGAGATAAATAGCCGTGTACGTCGGAAACTCGGTACGAAAAATCGACTGGATTTTTTCCTAGTGAGACGGATTTTTCCACAAGTCATATAAATATTCCTTTCTGGAAACGTTTACCTCCCTCGGAAAAGACCTCTCGAATAAATCATGACTACAGCTTTCAAGTCACGTGATATACTTTTACACACACACAATATATATATATATATATATATATATATATATATATATATATATATATATAATATATATATATATATATATATATATATATTATACGTGCGTGTGTATGTGCGTTTGTAGGTATATATTTTCCAGCATTGGCCATTTTTACTCTATGGAGGGAACATTACCTGTAGGGTACAGACTACAGAGGGCCCTCTGGTTTCTCCTCATGTCTTTAGGGGCGAAGTTGCTAACCCTGCGTCCTTTAATCCCTCCTTCTTCAGCAAGTCTCAAGAGATGTGATTCACAGCCCCATGCTACGGATAATATATATAATCGTTCCCAACTGGGTCGCCTGGTGGCTAGGATTCCGGAAATCCAATAATGGACCTAATGAAATTGGTAAAAAAATCTCCAGAACTTAGGAAGGTGCACCCATAAAAAATGTGTTTAACATGTGGCGAGAGACCCATACTTTACCTAGCGCCTCAGTGGCGTGGTTGGTTTGGTGTTTGCTTCTCACCTCGGTGGTCGCGGGTTTGATTCTCGGCCATTCCATTGAGGAGTGAGAGATGTGTATTTCTGGTGATAGAAGTTCACTCTCGACGTGGTTCGGAAGTCACGTAAAGCCGTTGATCCCGTTGCTGAACAACCACTGGTTCCATGCAACGTAAAATAAAAACACCATACAAACAAACAAAACCTACTTTACCTGTTGCCTTGGTCTTGTACGCTGGTAAATTTGGATAAACAAGTCCTTTTTCTGATAGGTGCGGGTGGAGGTGAGCATTATTAATTGGTCAGGTCAGCCTTGAAAGCTAAATTGTATTAATATTATCCTCAGACCTGATTTACACCAAGTGATCCAGCAACCCTGTTTAGGAGGCAGCCTCAATATTTCCAGATGCATAAGGGTTTTCATTTAGTCGCACCATTGACTTACTTTCATCACAGGATCAGCTAGCTAACTACACTCTGTAATTCCAACAAAATCATTGTTCTCGTTAACAGGGATTTCCAAATTTTAGCTGTTTAATGGGTTTATTAAACACACACACAAACAGTTTTTTTTTATGAAACTTTATGTCTTTCTAGTACATTATGGGGATAAACCACCTGTTAGCTCCAGTCCAATTGATAACATGCACTGTTGTGTTGTGATTGCCTTAATAATACTAAAGCTGTTCTCGCCTCTTTTGTAGAGACGTTTCAGCATGAAAAAACGTTTAGATATTCATTTATACCCAACGGTCTCATGTATGTTCTTGATATCGTGCGTGTACATATATACACACACATATACACATAGCATGTGTAACCTTTCATGTTCAACAGAGTATTGTGCTTTTCATTTCAACCCTAAGCAGCTACGTATGTGTGCGGACCATAAGCTCTCTAGACCTTGATCCACATCATCTTTACCCCCAATATGGAACATGAGATACGTTCGCAATGTTGTTTTTATTTTTACTTTTTTTTTTTTTATCATACCACGGTTACTCCTGTATGTATACTTGCCAATATTTGCCAACGATGACCCAGTTCTGGCTATGATTAGAGTCGGCCCCAAATGAGGAAATGGTCAATACTACTCTCACTCCCTCCCTCCCTCCATCTGCCATCTCATCCCCCCCCCCACTTATATATGTTTGTCTTTTAGAGCCAGATCTGTTAACATAGTGGCTATGGAGAGAGAGAGAGAGAGAGAGAGAGAGAGAGAGAGAGAGAGAGAGAGAGAGAGCAACTTGAAGCTGAGGAGGGGATGTCGAATAAGAAGGGAAAACCGAGAGAACATTGAAGGGATTCGTTCCGCAAGGGATGAGAGGAGGGAAGGAGATAGAATAATCAAGATAACGATGGGATAGGGAGAGAAAACGAAGTTGGTGTTAGCAACAAAAATTAAAAAATTAAATATGAAATTTGAGGAGAGAAAGTAACGTAGAGAAAAATTATGAACCCAAGAATGACATATATTTCATATAAAGATTTTATTTCCATATACTTGTTCCGGACAGTTTTGAATAAATGGGAAGATCTTTTTGCCACATGGGAATTAGTTTTCAAATGGAAGTCTATGTAGATCGTAGGAACAGAGCTGTAGCTGATTAGTTTTAAGTAATATATACTGTTTCAAAAAAATAGTCTATTTGTGATGTTCTCATTTAATCTAGCATTTTACCTATTATATATATATATATATATATATATATATATATACTATATATATATATATATATAATATATATATATATATATATATATATATGTATATATATATTTATATATATATATAATATATGTATATATATATATGATATATAATAGATTATAAATATATATATATATAATATATGTAGGTTCTATATAGTATATCTTATATAATATCTATAGATATTATATATATATATATATATTATATATATATATATGTATTTATATATATATGTGTGTGTATATATATATATATATATGTATATATATATATATATATATATATATATATATATATATATATATATTCTTATAACGATAGCTTTTGACGTTATATCAATTGAATGGTTTTTTAACATTTTTTTTATACTCCCCAGAAGCAGCCACTGGCGCTGGCTATATTTGATCCCCACGAACTGTATTTAGCTGCACTAATAAAATAATTTAGTGGTGCGGTGACAGGAATGTCACTGCGCCATATAGGTAGTGCAGGGGCACTGAGTAATCCAATTACAGAAGTTCATCATTGGTACCTTGATCTTGAATGTCATGTTATCTTGTAAACTGAAGACGGACGGTGTGTGTTTGTGGCTTTTCAATAGTATACGCTTATAAAACAGAATTGCATTGTCGCCTTTTAAGAGGATTGCGAAAGGACACCTTTCAGTTAGTGACCTCTCACCAATCCCAGGCCATTGGACTATGAGTGAATTATATTTCTCCCCAAACAAATTTTTTGTCTTATCTGATACAGTTTTTAAAACTTGTATCCAGCAAAGGTAGATGTCTCCACTGTTACTCGGAATCAATTACCAAAGTCCTTGCGACGCCATATTATAGAAAAAAACAAAAAAACAGTTGAAGCGCCTCACCCACACTCACGAGAACACAAACTTCGGGAAAATAAGCAAAATTCTATATTTTGCGAAAAGGGACCATTTGAGCTTTGTTGAAATAAAAAAAAAAACTTGCTCTTTACTTGCAGAAGGACTTAATTGTTAATTAATCGTTCTCAGTGTTTTGTAAGGCATTTACTGGATATATATATATATATATATATATATATATATATATATATATATATATATATATATATATACATACACACACATATATATATTGCTTAAAAATATCTGTACCATGAAAGTCATTGAATTATTAGCTGAAGCCATAGGAACTCTGCAAATGAAAACGAGAAAGCGACAGTATCAAGTGATTGTTTGTCATTTTAAGGTTTTAAGGTTTCCTGTGGCTTCGGCTTCATACATATATATATATATTATATTATATATATATATATATATATATAATATTGTGTGTATATATGTTTTTGTGTGTCAGGCTAATCCAAGGATTGAAAAACTTGTTGCGTTACAACGACGGTGAATTGACACTGAACGATTGTCGTTATCGACACACACACACACACGCACACACACACACACACACACACACACACACACACACACACACACACACACACTATTCAGACAGTATGAACGATCTCCGCACCGATTTCAGTCTGAGCAAAGATTTTTTTTCTCTGGAAGACATGGCACCATCATCGCTAGAAGAAACGTGCGCGATAGCGTTAGGAGCTGTTGATGCCCACCTACGTTGTGGCAGAATTAGAAAAGCAAAAGGAAGTGGGTGAAACTGGTTAACTAAGTGAACTTGCTCTAGTACCAGGAGACTGGTTTATTTATTTACATAAGGACGAGGAAACTTATACTTAAAATTATTATCTTTAGTGTCTCCTGCCATCGAAAAGAAAGATACGCCTATGTGTAAATCTATGAATTCTCTATCCGCAAATGTTGAATTCATTCTGTGGTAGGCTAGGCTTACACAATACGTCTTTACAAGTCAAGGGTTGCTTATATACTGAAGATATCTGCAGACAAACACACACATTGTGCGACTTGTTTATGACAGAATAAGTCTCCAGCCAGCAAGTGTTCGTGACAGATTCCCGGCGGGATCGTTCAGACCACGAAACTCCGCCCACTTTTGCATTCAGACAAGCCCATATACAATGTTTTGCCAGCGAAGACATTCTTTCAGTGTCTGGGACCCTTTAGGACGCCAGACATCGGTCAGATTTTATGAAGTTATTCTGAATTTAGATCATTTCTTATTTCTTGTCATGTTTGTCCTTTTTGCTTTTGACCAGTGTCAGGCAAATTGTGGTTTTGAGGAAAAACCTACGTACCAATATCCCGATATTTTATGGAAGTTGGAACGTTTTCATAGCCATAGGAAGAACCACTTTATCTAAGATTGTCTTTCTGTAGTTTTACAAGGATAAGTGACAGATCAATTCTGTGATGAGAATGTCAGCTAATGAATTTCCTCATAAACTAAGGTCGTTTTACGCTTTCTCGCGTTTTTTCCTGCTGCATACATATGTTCCTTTTTCCGAAACCAGGATCATTTTGTGGTAGAGATACAGTATGTTACAATTTGAGTTTGATACCGACAGCACTGTCCATGCTAATGCGCTCTCGAAACCAAGTTGAAGAGTTGCCGTTGAAACTGGAAACGCTTTGAACTCGAATTAATTATTCCGTTGATCTAATTTGAATTTCGTATTCCAAGCTCGTATTTTATACATTATCAGACGTCATTATACTGAGCTATATAATGCATTGACTGTGCTCTAACTACGGATGGGTAGGAAATTATTTTTTTGCTCTTTTTGTGGGTGGATAACTAACAAAATAATTGTAATCTCAGCGTTATTCAGTCACATATATGGAAAAGGTAAAAGTCTTTGGTAGTATCTGGTTACTATGAAGGGAAAAAGTGTAAATCTCTCTAACAGCGCTTTGCGCATGCGTCGTAGGCAAGGGATCGCTTGCTGCCTACGATCCCCCACCTCACCTCCCTGCTGTCATTATCTACCATCATCTTGCGAGTTCCAGAAAAAAAAAATGTTTCTAGCAACCTGGTCCTTAGAGGCTTGTCTCAGAATATGAAAGCTGTGCGTTTCTGGCGTTACTCATATGAATAAATATATATATATAAAATATTTATAATCATATATATATCTATATATATAGTATATATATATATATATACATATATATAACACACAACCCCACACAAACACACACACACACACACACACACGTTTTTGCTTGAGAAAATGCTCAAATTCTGGTGTCTGACTATGAGCTGAGGGCTTTACTCATCAAGGAATTGTTGCAGATAAACAATTTAGGGTAGATTGAAATTACATATATTTACACTTAAAACATCAGGCGATTGTGTAATAATCAAAGTACAGAGAAAAGTCGAAGAATGAAGTATCCTCGTGAATGCAGGCACAATCAAGGCGAAGTCCACAGCTAAGGTTCCGTCTGTAACCGAGAGCTATACGAATTAAGGCCAGGAAGGCCACAGGGTATCGAGTATAGGGCAAGGCAGTGTACGAAAGGTGCCAAAAGATGCCCTAAACATACGACTCCCAACAAGAAAAGCACTATTAGTTAATTTTAACGCTGCTCTGGCTAGTCGAGGCTAATATGAACACTGACACGTGAAATCAAAGTCGGAAGTTTTAGTGAAAGAATGCGAATTTACTTTACTGATAAGAACATCTGTATTACAAAACACATTACCTTGTAGGAGAAAGGGCTTCGGGATAGGATAAGGGTTAGAGGAGGACCTAATGTATGGGCTCACTGCAAAAATAGAATTGTGGTTCAGCAATAGGACCAGGAGGTGGGGGAAAATGGCTCCGGATGGCGGCAGGTTGCAAAAGAGTGATGTTTCCTCCATCAGCTTCCAGAGTGTCTCTCCGTCTGCTTGTTGTTGTTGTTTGAGATTAAGCTGGCTTTATGCCAGCACGGGCTCTTGCTCAAGAGCAGCCCGTAGGCCATTTGAATATTTTGCAGGTGTAAAGGTGAGTTAAGGATATGAGGTGAGCCTTTGATTATGAGCTCAATGGGATATGGAAGTGAAGTGATACCGTCAGCTTCTCTAGTCGGCCCTTTTATGCCTTCGGGTCTTAATTGCTTCCCATTTTTTATGTATGTGCGCTTCTCGATGCGTTTTTGTGTGAATCCTCGCTCCTGATGGGAATCAGGAGAGTCACGTGATGTGTTCGGCTCGCCCCCACTTTCTCCGACGTTCGCTCTCACTTTTCAAGCCCAACGGTTTGTGTTTCTGAAACAGACATTCTTTGGGCAGTCTTGTGATCGAAAGAGAACGTGAAAGAGAGAGAGAGAGAGAGAGAGAGAGAGAGAGAGAGA
>NC_087217.1:68260534-68388034 GCF_015104395.2 Macrobrachium nipponense | reverse complement strand
TGAGATGTTATCAGATATGTGAAAAAGTTACTGCCGTTTTGTTCTGCTCTTAACGAGTTTTTATAATAATTTGTACAATTTCTTATTACAGAAAGTGTAATACTTTGTATTTTCTTGACACTTGAACGTCTTTGCCTAACACAGAAGAACATTTGACATGTTCCATGAATGAGGGAAGCTTTTAGGAAGGAAGATACTTGCTAGGTTGCAAGAGCATTGCACAGATGAAGAGACCCAACCAATTAAACGGAAAAAGTCATTTGAAAGGTGGCATACTTAACCAGCAGGCTTACGTGGAATTCGTCTTAAAATTGGTAACCTATTAGTAACTTAAGTCTTGGCATTAGGCCAAAGTCAGTCTGGCACACCCATGTTCATAGGCTGCAGTCTACAAAAATTGTTAGCATAATATGCAAAACAATACAAAAGAAAAAAACCTTATCCAGGAATACCTTATCTCAACTGACCATTGAAATTAGATTTGAATCAGATCGTAAGGGTCCACTCTTCTTCCATTTTACTCAGACTAAAACATTTCCAGGGCTAACAGTCATGTTGGTAATCTTTTAACCAAGTAACTTCCTCTTGCTTCTGTATTTCTTTATGGTAAACATCTTATCCAGTTTGGTTCTGTTGAAGAGCAATTAAAGGGAACGATTTAATCTGAACATTTACACAGTTTAGGTAATTTTTTTTAATATATTGAAATGATAGTCGTTCTATGCACGTGGTAATTAATATCAATCTGCTCGTATTTATTTTTATCGTTAAATATAAGATTTACAAAGAGTAATTTCTCCATTCCTGATACGCACGAGGTGCTGGAAATAACGAGTTTTCGGGAAAGTATGAAACATATTGATTACAATAAAAAAAAAAAAAAAAAAAAAAAAAATTCTGAAGAGGAACCAGAATCAGCTTGTGTGCTGTTTAGAACCAATAACCGGTTTTTGTAGTTCTTTTCAAATAACTCCGGGTTCTTAGTCATGTTAATTTTAAGGAAACTTATTTAAGTCTCTCTCTCTCTCTCTCTCTCTCTCTCTCTCTCTCTCTCTCTCTCTCTCTCTCTCTCTCTCTCTCTCTCTCTCTCTCTGCTTTAATATTTTTGCTTTTCAGGTCGTGGGCATCAGATATTTTTCAAATGCACTAATGGGCTTTTCATGTACTATGTTCATAGGTTTTCACATTGTCATTTTATATTTATCTTACTGTTTATCTACTTTTCATCGCAGTTTGCTCTATTAAATGAACTCAAGTTTAGTCACTGTACATAGTCTTTTCTTTTTATAAATATTTTTTAGTTTATTACGGCGTGAGTATTGTAATCATTCATTTATTGCCATTTTATGTCAATTCTAGGGAGATTACGAGTTACATTAAGTATCATATAATTACGTAATTTTTTCACATATTGATATTAGTGACACATTGGTATTACAATAATTTTCAAAAGAATAAATCATCGCTAAATATTGTCATAAGGCTGGTGATATTTCTCCTGGGGTAAAGTTTGAGAATACAACTTTTCACTCTCAGTAAAGAAAGAAAGAAAAAAAAAAAAAAAACTTTGATTGTGAAACGATTTGAACGACAACGAACGTGAACGGTCTTTTCCAGCTCCTCGATGGGAACAGCGCCTATCTGCCTTTTAGTTTATCCATATTTGGAGAATGTGTGTGTGGATGGTAGGGTTATGGCTATCGAATGACTTCCGAGAGAGAGAGAGAGAGAGAGAGAGAGAGAGAGAGAGAGAGAGTGAGTTTCCCTGGATCAGGCTACAAGGCCCGTTATTGCAGTGATTCAGCCTTGCCGTTAAATCTAGATGAATCTTTGGTATTTTACACTAAAAATTGGTATTTTACATGTTACTAAAGTGAGGTATTGTGTTATACATGCGGGCTCCCATATACTCGATATCATTGAGTAATGAAGCGGAAATTATTGTATTGTTCGAGATGTATAATGACAATGTACTGTGATGAATGAATTAATTGCCTGTGTCATTAAATGAGACAAAATTCTTCCTAAAATACACGAGCTTTCGTATAGACATCATACTAGTATGTGCGTATCTACACGCCCTGTTATGGGCGAACACAAACGTACACGTACGCTCACACACTGGAACAGGTCCCTGACACAGTGTCCTCAGCCCACCGCAAGCGTTGACAGAAATCAGGTTTGGCCCTTTTGACCTGAAGGCACCCAAAAATTAGAACGGTATTTTGTCCGATTGATGACGTCGGCCGATTTTACGTAAACTGAGCTTTCTGTCATATACTTCAGTGCGCCGTCGATCTGGATTGGTGAGACTTACTGTGCATATATTTTACTGACTTCGTGTATTCAGGAAGTCGTCGTGTGACTTATGTAGTCGTCTAGAGAAATTGATACCAGAGTTGGGTGTCGTGTTCCATAGGGATGGATGAGTGAGTAAGATGCATAAGGAAACTGACGCGCTCAAGTTATATATATATATATATATATATATATATATATATATATATATATATATATATATATAAACCGGAAGGCATAGAAAAAGACAGCATTAAACATAAGTCTCTTTATTCCTACTGCGACATTTTGAGAACAATACCTCATCATCCAGGCTGAAGTGAAAGATAAAAAAAACTGATAAACAATACAAGATAAATTTTTTTTTGCACGCAAAACACATTGAATTAAGCAAAACAAAGCAAGATACAACCTTGAAATATAAATTACTCAAAAAAAAATTAATAAAGTCAGAGAGTTGTTACAAAAGACATTGTCTTAACGACATTCGGTTGCTGTATGGAAAATGCACCGAAAGTAAACGAGATTGGTTGTTTAAGGTGGGATCTAGTTTCTTTATAGCTAGAGATTTTAATATATGAACTTGATGATAATATCTTGAAATTCTTATAATTTATATTATTTGTACAAAATTTCCAGGATTCCTAATATTAGATGGTTCTGGGTTGGAACTTTACACCCTGTATGGAAACTGATACCCAGATGCCGAAGCTTTGTACAAAAATTGCACCATTAAAACAAAATTTACTCTCTTTAATACATAACCATATAAGACTAATGAGGTTTGCGTCAGTTAAAGGAATATCATAACTTTCTAATTCTTCCTCCAAAAATTCAAGTAAATTATCTACTGGCACTCTTGTTAATAATAAAGAGACGACATAAAAAATAACCATATTGATATAAAACTCATATTTAAACTATTCATTTTGTTTATAATGGTGAATTTTTTTTAACAAAAGTCCTGTCCTTAGCAATATAAACTTGGAATTTTTTTAGACAAAATTCTTACCAAGAATTTTGCCACAATAAGTCATTTGGTTTAGGTATGTGGATGATATTTTCTGTATTTGGCCATTTCACAAAAATCTCTAGGAATTTCTGATTATTAAACTAAATAATTAAGTACCTTCCATAAAATTTACTGTAGAGGAAGAATGATATTGTAATTGTAATTTTTTTTAACAGTCCATAGA
Organism: Macrobrachium nipponense; assembly: GCF_015104395.2. Taxonomy (NCBI): domain Eukaryota; kingdom Metazoa; phylum Arthropoda; class Malacostraca; order Decapoda; family Palaemonidae; genus Macrobrachium; species Macrobrachium nipponense. Next base: position 68,384,540 of record NC_087217.1, on the reverse strand, counting down.
AATGATAGAAATTTCAGCTTTTCAGTCTTTGGAAAATCAAGTAACATTGCCTCTTTTGTTTATTATTATTCCAATCACCATCACCAACAAAATGTTAAGTTCTCTGTTTTTTTTTCTGGGATGTTCTTAAGGGCTCTGCGTATTTGTAGCCCGCAGTTTATTGATGCTGAGAACAAAACTATTTATGATATTGCCTTGAAACTTATATATCCAAGGACTTTTGTAGATGTAACATGGAAAAGAGCTTGGAAAATATTTTATTTAACTGACAAACTTGAATTTAGTAAGCATAACATTCTCAAATTACTATAATGTGAACGGTTTTTATAAATTCCTAGAATTTTAAAGCTTTTTAACACAATTTTTTTTTCATTCATTTCAATGTTAGGAGTTTAGTAATAAAAAATTCTCCTAAAGATGTTTCTGGCTACTAATATTGAAATTCTTGTAAAAAGTGTGATAAAATATATTGCGAACAAACTGGAAAATCACATTCACAACGAATCAAGCAACACCAATATTTGGCCAAATATCGAATGCATTATTCGTACATATGAGAGATTTAGATCATCCTATTAACTGGAGTGAAGCAAGATCCTTAGTCTCGTGTAGCGACACAGTTAAAAGGAATATCATTGAATCTTGTTTCATCAAGTCAAATAATGGAAGTGTTCTAAATTGAAGTCTAGGTTTGTTTAAACTCGATGCCTTCATAATTAAAGATGTAGATAAATATAAGCAACAAAATTAATATATTCAGTTTTATACATATTTTTGGACTTTGTATGGCTAAGCTTCCATTTTTGTATGGTTAAATCTATGGGTTTAGTTTGTGACCGTGTGATCTCGGATCATCCTCGATTATCTCTTAGATTTTTACCCATTTGACAATTAACCATCTGGTATTCTTGGTCTTTGATTTTACCTTCTAACTTTCTTTCCAAATGCATTTCATTTGTGCCCCGACAGTACCGCAATAAAAGGCTAAAGCGCTCGTTACGAATTTCTGCCCGTCATTCCGTCATTCTCCGTGGTATTCGCTTATATATATATATATATATATATATATATATATATATATATATAGGTTATAGATATAGATATAGAATATATCTATATATATTATATATATATATATATATATATATATATATATATATATTCATATAAGAAGGTCCTCAAGTGGGCGTGGATCGGTATGGTCTTGGCTCGCCACCTCGGTGGCCACAAGTTTCATTCTCCGGTATTCCACTGAGGGGTTAGAGATGTGTATTTCTGATAATAGAAGTTCACTCTCGACGTGGTTCGGAATTCATGTAAAGCCGTTGGTCCCGTTGCTGAAAAACCACTGGTTCCTTGCAACGTAAAAGCGCCATACATACAAACAAACAAACAAACGTTATAACTTTCATGAACTTGTGCTATGCAATAATTTCCATACGTGTGTTCCATGGCGCTACTAACACCTACTAATGTTACGTCAAAATACGTTTATGGAACTTGCAAACTGATCTCTTTTGAGATCATAGTCTTATCTTTGTTGCATTATTAAAACTTTTATATCTTGTTAAACAAACTTTTGACTCTCTCTCTTCTCTCTCTCTCTCTCTCTCTCTCTCTCTCTCTTCTCTCTCTCAGTTTTGCTTATAGAGTTCTTGGTTACGTGTTTCACTTTCAGACATCTCACTTTTATCGTAAGTCAGACATTTATTTTAACTAAACACTTTCTCATGTGTTCATTTACGCGATACCCTCTCACGGGTCGGGCAGTTGGGTATAATCTTCGTTGGTATGTTGGGCGCTAGGCGCATGCCCGGGAAAAACCGCAGGTGCGGAGTATACTTAGGTTCCGACTTCTTCTATGACTTGCGTGGAGGAATTGCCAAGTGCCTGGACCCTCACTTGAAAGGCCGGGGATCTCGGCCCTAATGTCAGAAATTTATTTCTGTGAAACCCGTTTTTCTTGTGTACATTTCCATTGTGTGTGTGTGTGTGTGTGTGTGTGTATACATATATATATACCTGTTTAAGTCAAGTATAAGTAAAGTAGGCAGTGCGTGCCCGCCGCTTCCCTTAGATCTTCTTTGGCAACTTCCTCAGCTGCACTTAGACTGCATCCTCTCCAGGCGCTCTTGCGTCGTGAGTGCGTCCGTTTCAACACTCGCCATCCGCCAGTCTCCTCCTCCTCCTCCTCCAGAATTCGAGGTTCACTTTTTCTTCGCGTAACTCGGTTTCAGATTAGTTTCGATGGCAGTTGGCTATTATTGGTATTGATGATTTGTGTGTTCGTAGGCATCGAATCTTCAGTGTCTGGTTTGTGTCTGTGTCGTCCAGGGCCTTTAAACTTTTTTATTATTATTATTATTATTATTATTATTATTATTATTATTATTATTATTATTATCTTTCGTCGTTGTTTCACTATGCTCTCATTAACTGTTTAAATGCGCGTTTTTGATATCACATTTGCTTTATGCCCTTCGAAATTATACTACGACAGAAAATTGCTGTGTTTTTCCTCTTACTCAGTAGTTTCCAATTGCACATCTATAGCTTATTCAATCAAACACCGCCCCTGTAAAGAGTAATCCCTCGCATCTCTTATTCCCCTCTCTGACTCTCTTTTTATCTTAGATCTTCCGATCCTCCTCCCCATCTTAAATTTGCTTATTTCAGTAACTTATTATTAGAGTTATTTTCGTCTTAATTGATAGTATAAATCAATTTTATTGTTTGTACCTAAGGTAACGACGGAGCTTACATCTGGTTGTTGTTGTAAATAATTTTACACCTCCGGTCACACCTTTCTTGCCCTTAAAGCTAAACTTAGGATTTTTATTCCTCCAGGAAAGCCTACGTAAACGCTGAGTTGGTTTTGTTGATGTGTGACACACTTGATCTGTCTGACGATTTCTTTTTCTGTACTACTACTCTTACGTATGTTACTATTTCCTAACACCAACCGCTTCTTCAAGAATGCTGTGATTTTTTGTAATTTAGCACGAAATACGAGAATGCCGTATCGCTATTCCTAAACTTCACGCCTTGTTGTTTATTATGAGTTCAAAATCTATGTTTATGATGGAGGCCGTAGTTGAATTAATGAAAATATTTGTCATCGAAGTTGTAGGCCTTATTCGAGATCTCTGCTAAGACCCCATTAAAATTCTCATCCGTAAGATGAAGTGTTTCGATACTGAAGCGCCTTTATATCGAGATCATACTGAAACTCCTTTATTCTCTATATCTTGACCGGAACTTGGCCGCCATCGTTGACATCGAACTCATTGTTCTTACAACCACGGTCTAGGCCACGGCAATTATCATATCAAGTGACTATTTTCGGCCTAATCTGGTGCAGATAACTTTTTTCGTTTATCAAAAGTTATTTTGCTACTTCTTAATATATACACTGCTACCCTGTTGATACAAGCAGTGAATTATGACTTGATGAATTAGAGCTAGGTTTAAGAAGGGCATGAGGCAAATCACCTCCTCAAACAAGATTTGCCGAGAACTGAAAGCTTAGCACCTTTTGGAAACGCTGTAAAGGTGATCATACACACACACACACACACATATATATTATATATATATATATATATATATATATATATATATATAGATATATATAAAATTATATATATATATAGAATATATTAATATACAAGCGAAAAATAGGAGCAATTTTTCCGTTTTCCCACAGGAAAACAAGGTAAGAACCGATTCCCATATTGCAGAATGTCCGGCCCGGAATTGTCTAACACCAGAAACCATGCCTACAACCGTAAAAACACCTATTAAGTACTTGAGAGCCTAAATATCAAATCGAAAGTTCCTTCTCTTCATCACCAAACTACGGCTGTTCCATTGTTTATTGCCCATTTTGGTTGTTTATATTTTCGGTTCTTTGGTTTGTGGGTTTGTGTGGATTTTTTGTGTATGATTTACTCTTGCTTTGAAAGGTTAGTGTTTGTCCCGCAAATGTTTCTATTATTTTACTTATTTTTTTTTTACCCTTTTCGTTTTTATATTGCAGTTTTTTTAAAAAAAACTTCTTATATGTGTAATTTGTGTGATTTAGTGCAAACGATTTTATGCATCTGGGATTTTATCTAGTGCCTAATTCATTTTTAGGTGATTTTAATTCCATGACTATAATTATTTTTTAAGTTTTAAGTATAATATAGTGCATTTGTTTTCATATATTTTCTTATTGTTTTGACAGCCCGCTAAAGGCTGATAATTTCATTTATAGATGTCCGTGATGATGTAACTAAGGGTCACGCTTGTATGTATGCATGTATGTATGAATATATATATATTATATATATATATATATATATATATATATATATATATATATATATATATGTTCTTGGCAAATCTTGTTTGATGAGGTGTTTTGCCTCATGCCCTTCTTAAACCTAGCTCTAATTCATCATGGAATCTGCTTTGTTTTCCTGCAATCTGCTCCTTTTAATATATATATATATATATATATATATATATATATATATATATATATATATATAATATATAAACAAACATATATAACATACATACATACATACTTATACTGGAAAATGTCTTTGTATGAATGCTATACAGATCCACATTTCTTGACCGATTTGGTGAGATTTTATATATGTCATTATCAAACCGGAGAGGGTGTGGGGAAGGGGTGAAATGTAAAAATTGCCCCAAACAACAGATATTAGTGTCTGATCCATAGTTTTCAAAGTTGCTGAGAAAAATAGTGACACTAATAATGGCCTTCAAGTTCAAGTTCAGTCCTGATGGGGGGGAGAAGGTAAATAGGGGTGGGAAGGAGGTGACAAGTAAAAATAAGCAAAAACTGCAGATATTAGTGTCTAATCCATAGTTTTCGATGTTGCTGAGATGAATAGTGACACTCCCAATGCCCTTTAAATGTAAGTCCATCCCCAATAGGAAAGGGATGAGAAGGGGTGGAAAGTGGATGAAATGTAAAAATAACTGAAAACAACAGATATTAGTGTCTAATTTATAGTTTTCAAGATTTCTGAGAGAATACTGGCACTCCCATGTCCTTTAATTTTAAGCTCAGCCACTATAGGAAGGGAAGAAGGGTGGCCTGGGAAATGGGTGACATGTAAAAATAACTGAAAACTACAGATATTAGTGTCTAATTCATAGTTTTTTAGGTCGCTGAGATGAAAGTGAGAATCCTGATTCCCTTGTGACCAAGTTCAGCCCCAGTAGGAAGGGGGTGAGAAGGAGTAAAAAAGAAATTGTCAAAAATGACAGATATTAGTGACCAATCCATAGTTTTGTTTTAGGTCACTAGGCAGAATAGAGACACTAAAATGCCCATTAAATCCAAGTTCAGCCCCAATAGGAATGGAGTTGAGAAGTGGTGAAATATAAAAATTAAAATATGCTGGATAATGTAACTGAAGCAACTATCTTAACAGGGAAGGGATTCAGTTTTCCCAGGCATTGCTGGGTTGGTCAGCTAGTATGCATACATACATATATATATATGTATATATTTATTTATTTATTTATTAAATATAAAAGCAAATACCACAGGAAAATAACAGGCAGAAGGTCAGTACCAATTGCTTTCTCCTGTTTAATCAGGCATCATCGGGTCACAAATGAAATACAGTCGGAAAGAAAGTTACCAGGTAAACAAAAGGATCAAGAATACCAGATAGGTAATTGTCAAATGGGTAGAAATCAAAGAGATAATCCAGGACCACGTGGTCACAAACTAAAACCATAGATTTAACTGTAAGGGATACGGAAGCTTAGCCATCCAAATTCAAAAATTTGTATAAAACTGAATATATTAATTTTGTTGCTTATGTTTATCAACAATTTTTTTTTTTAATTATGAAGTAATCACCTTTAAACAAATCAAGACTTAAATTTAGAACACTTCCATTATTTGACATGATGAAACAAGATTCAATGATATTTCTCTGTTACTATACGGGACTAAGGATCTTGCTTCACTCCGGTTAAAAAGATGATCTAAATCTCTTATATGTACGTATAATGCACACACACACACCACACACATACACACACACACACACACACACACATATATATATATATATATATATATATATATATATATATATATATATATATATATATGTGTGTGTGTGTGTGTGTGTGTTTGTGTGTATGCGTATGTAATGGGGAACAGGAGAACAATTCTTTAAACTTTAATTGGTTTTGCCTGGGATTTCACTTATCAGGAAAAGTCTAGCTTGATTGTGTTATTCTTTGCATTCAACTTATCATGCTTAGATGACAGCTATCTTAACAATACAAACTTGTAACTTTCATAAGTTTCTAACTGGGACTTAGAGTTTTACTTATTCTATGGGCATTAGTTAATAATTTGTATAAGTTCACAAATCACGAGGGGCACCTCAGCATTCACTTCCACAATTCTCCGATCTCCCATTTGACCCCGCCTTTGTCTTCAACTGCTTGCCCCCTTGGATCATAAAGCAAACAAAATTTTATACTGACCCCCTCGGAAAAACTATCCCTTTTCCCATTACCTACCCAAATACCCTAGCTAAATCCCTAATTAACATCCAACGAAAGACAACCCCCAAAGACACAGTAGCATACAAAATCCCATGCCTGGACTGCGACCTATCTTACATCGGTTTTAAAGGAAAATCACTTCCCCAGAGATCAATACAACATAAACAGTCAGTTAGGTATGGAAAACAGAGCTCAGCTATTGTTAACCAAATAAATAACCATAACTACAGAATAAACAGGAATTGTCAGATATAATTTATAGTAGCAAATGTCGGCACAAAAGCCAGATGATAGAGCCTGCCTTGATTAAACAAAGACAGGTAATGAACATCTCAAAGGACACCTGAGATTCAGAAATCATAGATAAAATCTTCCTTCAACCAACACTTAAGAAGATTAAAGAGAAATTATCAGTGGGGGTGACCTAGTGAAACGGCTACCTGTGGATGGATCTCTTGGTATAAATACCGCCTTTTATGTAACCTTTCTCATTCATTACCTATCTGAAGAGAGAGACAGCAGTCTCTCTCTCTCTCTCTCTCTCTACTCTCTCTCTATATATATATATATATATATATATATATATATATATATATATATATATATATATATATATATATATATATATATGCCTGTTTACTTTTTCTTCATTTACTACTAATACATGATTTCTAAGAAAATAAGGATCTATTGGAAAAAAATACGTAAAATGCATTTATTTTGCTGCCATGAGGTTGAAAGGTTGCATTATTTATTGTTATCACTTCATCCATTTCAGGCTGCTTTCCATTGGGTCAATCCTCTATCCATGAAGTACCTCAGGAACAGAAGATCTCACCACACCAAGATTGTCAAAGTAAGTGGTATGGCAAGTTGTTGCATAATTTCTTTATTTATAATTTTAATTTAATGTCTAATCAGTGGCATGGGCTCTATGAATTCTGAAAAAAGCTAGTCATCAATTTCCAAAAGGAATCTGTCTCAAAGGAAATTCTTGGAGGTTGGCCAGGCTCTTAATTGATTTATGGGATTTTTGTAATGCAAGCATTTACTCATATTTATGTGTTTATGTGTGTGTATATATGCACGTATATGCATTAATACTAATTTAGATCAATATAAAATTAATCGTATTACCCGTCAATGTGAATATCATGGAATTTGTGAAGAGTCATGTCTAATGCCACTCACATCCTTAGGCTGAATTGGAGGAAGTGGAAGCTGTTCGAAGGAGTTATCATCTTGCAAAAAAGAAGTCTTCAGTCGAAGTCCCAGTCAGCAGTCCTCAGATAAATTCCCCACCCACATCTGGGGATGAAGGTGATGAAGATGCAGGAGGAACTCAGAAAGGACCATTGGATACTTCTACTTCGGCAGTGGAAACTGATCTGCACAATTTGCAGTTGCAAGATCCCAATGAAGAAATGCCTCAAGAGGAAGTCACTCATATTTAGTATTATACTGTATTACAGTCTTTGGAGGTTGATTTTCATAAGATGAAGATTGGACCAAGATAGCTTTTGAAACTGGAGGTATGTTCTTTGTTTCTTTTTAAGAGCATTTGTAATATATATTTATATATTGTTACCTTCTATAATCAGAATGTATATTTGAGTACTTTTTATATTCATAAATCATTGCACAGTTGTATTATAAGCTTCAAGTGCAGTTGATTTCTTTGTCATATATATGTAGGATCCATCACAAACCTACATTTTTTCTAATAGTCTGATAAGTAGTTTACTTACTTTTGCTCAAGATTAGCACCAAAACAGTTTTAGCACAAGAAGCAAATTATGGGTTGAAAAGCCGCACACTGTCTGCAACTTGTGTTTGTTGTAAAATTTGTCAGAAAAGTATTTCAGGTGATGTTTATGCTTTTGTTTTTGGTTAGTTAATTTTCATTGGCAAGTAACAGATAACACATCAACTTGAAGATGTATTATGCACCTTTTCCTGTATCTGTTATTATGTTGCTCTTGTGGTGTAGATTTTACCAGTCAAGCCAATATATTCCTAGTGTTAACAGTACTGTGTGTATATGATATATCCCTCATTCCATTAATACCTAGCAATATATTTTGAGTCTTCATTTAGGAGTGTACAAGAGCTCAGTAACATGAATGGGTAGATACAGGTCTGTGAACACCCATGAGGAGTAGGTTATCGATTATATTGTCATTTGTAACCATGCCAGGTTTAGGTTATTTGTCTGAAAATTATTCGTGTGATGTTTATACTATTGTATTTGGTTAGTTAATTTTCATTAGCAAATAGTAGATAACATGTTAACTTAAAGATGTATTATACACCTTTTCATGTACGTATTATTATGTTGCTCTTATTGTGCAGATTTTACCAGTCAAGCCTATATATTCCCAGTGTTAACAGTACTGTGTATATGATATATCCTTCATTCCATTAATACTTAGCAATATATTTTAAGTCTACATTTAGGAGGGTACTTGAGCTCAGTAACATGGGTAGATACAGGTCTGTGAACACCCGTGAAGAATAGGTTTTCGATTATTTTGTCATTTGTAACCATGCCAGCTTTAGGTTATTTTTACCTTTATAGGAAAACAACTTGCTGATCCCTTTAAGTAGATGATCAAATTCTTTTTAGAATTGTGTTTGTTAGATTTTGTTGAAAAACAGAATTGATAAGGAATGTAAGCTGAAACCCAGTAGCATGATGTTCATGATTTTTGCATTTGTTCATGTGATTAACAATGAATGTGGGTTTGAGGATAAACAATAAGCTTAGGGGGGAAATTTTAGTAGATGAAAATATATTCATACACTATTACTGTGTTGGTAGGAAAACCCAAGGTTATTGCCATATCTTCCAGAGATTTCTCTGTAAATCATTGGGAGGATTTTTCTTTACCTAGTATGTATTTTTTAGGTTTTTAGGTTTTTAACCTATGTAACCAGACAGTGTAGAAGAATTATACCATTTAGTCCCCTTACCCATTAACCCTCAGAATCTACATCAGCCCCATCATATACTTGAGTAGATAGCATGTGTGTGTATTTTCAAAATGCTAGTGTAATGAGTGTGAAATAGCTACTTTTCTTATTTTTACATTTGGAAATGTGTTCTCTCTCTCTCTCTCTCTCTCTCTCTCTCTCTCTCATGTGGCCTAATATTTCAAGTTCTAATTGCTCATGTTGTTACCAAAAACAAATACCGTAACCAAATATCAACCTGAATGATCTAAACTTTTATATGTTGTACGTACAGTGATTTTAGCAACCGCAAATTGCGGACATATTTGATATTACCCCATGATATTAAGACTCCAAAACTATAATAGACAAATGTCTGTTGTCATTCCTCTTTTTTATTATTCGTTGTTAGCAGTGCCTAGGCATCATTCAACTGTTACAGTTAATCTCCCATGTTTGAAGTTTGAAATGTTTAAAACATGAGGCTTGTGTAAGTTTGTCAATGGATCTACAGTATTTTAGTTTTTTTTTCAAGAATTTTATCACAACTTTCTCCAGTTGACATGTAGAATGCTACATTATCTTAGACATTTTTTTCAATACAAAATATGTTATTTTCCTAGGAGTTTGATTAGGGGCAAGTTAGTGCTTATATAGTATTAACTAACATGTATGGTAACTTTAACCATATGTAATGTACAGTGATGATAACTAACCTTTGGAGGTATGGTTGGCTACTAAAATTCTGATAGTAGTTTTTGCATTCAAAACATTTTCTGCAATTTCAGTGTCATACTGTAATGCAGAATCTCAAGGTTTTCATGTCCTTGTGGACTATACTTTGATTACTTAGGTATTGTTAGGCTCTCACTTTTATGATGGATTAGACTATTTTCCAAAAAGCAAATGTGATAGGCGGTGCTTATGGTGAATAACAGTGCCTTGCCTAAATTTGCGTTTATCATGCCATTAGTAATGAAAAATTGATAATGGTATGTGGAGTTTGCAGTTTTGAGAAGTGTTATAGTACGTACTGTGTTCTACACATTGTAAATTATTTTGTTGAATTATGATAAAAATTAAATTTAATTAGTTTATTTTATATTAAATGAAAATTGATTAATTTTTTCACCCATTTCCAGTTACCATTATGTAAATACAGTGGGGCCCCTGTATTCGCGTTCTCCGGATTCGTAGACTCACAGATTCGCGGATTTCTCTCTGGACCATATCTACTCATTATTCGTGGGAATTTGCCTATTCGTGATATTTTTGTATGGAAAATATCCACAAATTCTTGGACTTTTTAATCAATTTCATCATAAAATGCACTTTTGTGATAAAAATGTTAAAAAAACCAGGTATGAAAATGTTTAGTGGGTTTTTCTCGAGTTTTACCTACCAAAATAGGCTGTTTTCAGTCTTTTTTTTTTTATAGGGGTTCCAACTATTCGCGGATTCTAAACATTTGGGGGGGTGGGGTCTGGCACAGACCCCCCATGAATACAGGGGGGGGGACCACTGTATTTCTAAATCGTATAAGATGAAATGAAAATTGACTCAATTTGTACTACTCCTAAATCATGCGAGATTATGAAATTAAATTCAATTACTTTATTTTATATTAAATGAAAATTTAGTAATTGTCTCATATATGCAATTATCATTATTTCTACTTCAAATGAGATTAGACAGATTTTTTTTAAGCTTTGCAGTAAATGTATGTTAATGCAGCATGAATATTTTAAAGGTAAATTACTAAGTTCAGGTACTTATCCAATACCTAAGGTAAGGTACATATTTATTATGTTACCACAATATAGTAAAATAAGTGCTTAGTAGGGTACAGTATTCTTTACTTCACAGTGTTTGTGGCCTATTTTCCATTTGACTTGATCCATAGGAATTTTTTTCTTATCAGGTATTAGAGTATTAAAGTCTAGATTAGTAGTTTTAATATAAGAGAGCTAACATAGAATATTTTCTCATCCATTTATTGACAATGCAGATTAGCTCTCATAAACTCATCTGCAGTAATTCATAAAATTAGAGTAGTAGTCATTTTTATTCTCTACCGTTTTGCACTTTCAAGCACCATATTGATCTTGAGGTTTTAAAATTGTTCTTTGCTTTGTTCCCTTGATGAAAAATAAAAGACAAGAAAAAATGGAAATACTATTTTTCATATAGGATACTAACCAGGTACAATCCTTAGCCAATCTTGCAAAAGAAATGTTTAATTTTGTTTCCATACCATATGAGAGATTCATATTTTAGTGTAACATTATTGCTTATAGTTTCTAGTGATATTTCACCGTCACCTTATTCATTCATGCCATTTTGAAATTCATTTAATAAAAATGAATTGGAATGTTGACTTTGATGTTTACTAAACAAGCTTAATTTATGTGTAAGGTTTTTGCATTTGTATGAGTATAGCCAAGCCACTGCAAACTCTTGTAGCTGTGACGATAAATGTCAGATCCATATAGTACTGTACTAGTATCTCAGCAGAATAATTTCAGGTGCATTTATATTGCTTAAATTTCTTAGAAGCCAGGAAAAGTCGAGCATGTGCACATTTTTTGTAGATGTAATGGACACTATGTGATTATATGGCCCTTGAGATGTACAATACATACCTATCGAACATGTGAATAGCATTAATGTGTCCGTTGAACAAAACTTCTTCAGCTATTTTTTTCGGCAATAAGACATATTATTGCAGTGTCAATTTCAATACAGTGGTATTGAAAGTAATCATACCAAAGTAGAATTTATCCACAAAGGAAATTTTTTGCCAATTTTATTCTGAATTACTGTTAATTTTTCCCTAAACTTTGGTGATAATTGTACCCTCATAAACAATTTTTTCATTGGACTAAAAAGTAGACGTGGTTTGCTTAACTGATAATGTACTAAAAAGGTGGAAGGAAGTCATTAAAAATGTAAAGCAGTCTTAAAGGATTAGTAAGCATTTTACTTGTAAGAAAAAATTACTATTATTCCCAATGATTTTAAGTACAGTACGGTCCCCAATTATGCGAGAACTTGGTTGATCCACGGCCTCGCAGAATTGGAAATTTGCAGATTTTGAAACATACCGTATGGGAAAGTTCCATTAGGGTCGGTGCAAACAGCAACTTACCCAGTCAAACTTTTTTATACTACCTATTTTCAATACTTTCTATGTACTATACTGTAATTTTTTCTAATATGGAATTGTTCTTATGGATAAATAAGATATTAAAAAGGTTTTGATAACTTGAAAAATTTTAAAATTACACACAGGAAGGTGAAAACTCCCATACGTAAACAATTGCACCATTGGGTGCAAGTGTACTGAACGATACAGTCATTTCCTTTAAAAAACATTTTGGATGGAATTTCCTCTACTTATCCTCTGCCAAGAAACCAAACTCCTGTATCTCATCCTCCATGAAGGGTTCTTCTGCTAAAGGAAGGCTTTGTGAACCATTTGAGGTTTCGGGGACTAGTGGATCATGCGTGTCTTCACTAGAAGCGCCTGTCAGTTTTTTTGTCCGGCACAGTCACTATGTAATCGTTTTCATATGAATTTATTCTGCAATAAAAAAGAACTGATGATAATTCAAAATTTGATATGAAATTACAATTTCTTAAAAAGAAATGATAAAAAAAATTCAACATGACATGACAGTTTCTTGAAAAGTTTAGATCGAATGACTCTCTCTCTCTCTCTCTCTCTCTCTCTCTCTCTCTCTCTCTCTCTCTCTCTCTCTCTCTCTCTCTCTCTCTCTCAAACACATCTGCTTCTCTGTTAATCACTTTTACTAGTCATTTTCATCAAAACCTATTTCAACAAATGAAAAAAATAAATGATCAAATGCCAGAAGTTAGTCAAAACAAGTTAACCTAGAAAAAAATTCCTACTTCATTTTTACCAATGACAGATTTCAAGTTGTCAACTGCTGCCAAAATGAAAGTTGCTCTTTCCTTCATCTTTAATTTAAGGGCAAGCTTTTTAGTTTCGAGAAAATAGGTCTTCCTCTTCGACTTCTAGGCAGATGCATACATGATGCAGATGATCAGAATACACTTCGCAGCTCTGAATAATACGTATGGCGATGATGATGATACCGATCATTCATACACACTGTACTATGTCACAAATGAAAAAAAAATGTGAGGCGGAGCCTTCTGTCTTAACTAATGTCTGAGCAGAAGCCTTCAGAATACACTTTGCAGATCTGAATACTAATACCTGTGGCGATGATGATGATACTGATCATTCAGAGTACACTTCACAGATCTGAATAATACATATGACAATGGTGATGATACCGATCATTCATACACACTTTGCTATGATGTCACAAATACATGAGACAGAGCCTTCTGTCTTAGCTAATGGCTGAGCAGGAAATCTTTCTCTCACATTCATCCTTGGAAGAATAATAGTTTTTTTCCTCCAAGCATTCCCCCCACCTAAAATACTTGAAAAGACAATAGATTTGATACATTTTGCAGTGCGTCTCGTAGACTTTGAATGGCTTCACAGATACAGAAAATCTATTTTTGAGAACTAGCAACCGCATAAAGGGGAATTGCACAATTCGAACAAGCATAATTCGGGACTGGACTGTATTTCATAAATAAATGATACATTAAATAGTTAAGAGTATGGCTTTATAAAGGGATTTTGACGTAAGGAAAAATCTATTTCTGGGCGATTGGTTCATGTCGCCAGCGAAATATCCTTTAATCCATTATTTCTAAGGTAAATGTACTAACACATACCAGAGAATAAATAAAATAAAGAAAAGGTCAGTACAACTGACTCGCTCACCCTCCAAGAGGGTGTCGGTATGAACACTATGGCGAGTGAGACCACTACCACGAACCGCTTGCCAATAGAAATCTCCCACTACAAAATCCCCACAAGAGGGGAGCCGACCCACAGAGTGGGCAGCAACTACTACTACTCCATCCCATGCTGCCGACTGCTGCGCCTCTGGTGGCCATCCTGAAGTTAGCAGACAACTTGAGCGATGGGATGGGCGCAGGGCGGGGATTTCGCTGGCGACACGAACCAATCGCCCAGAAATAGATTTTTCCTTACGTCAAAATCCCTTTTCTGGGCTCAGTTCGTGTCGCTGCGCGAAATCGTACCAGAGAAATAGCACAAGATTGTAAAGAATAAAAACAAATAGACAAAAAGGGTCTCAAATAAAAGATAACATAAAATAAAGAAATATAATTGCTAATAAATATACATATACACAATGATACAAAGTTAGAAATATTACTTAAATTTAACTTAATGCTAATAATATTTCTTAAAATTAACTTAAATTTAACATATATACAGGGCTTACATGGAATATATGTTGAAAACAGTATCTGTGTATAGATATGTACAAAGAACTCAAAGCAATTATAACAATAACTTGAATAGAACAAACTTCAATAATAATATAAAAGGGAATGTTTTATGACTTAATATACAAAACCCGTAACCATTGTAAATACTATGTGTCCCCTAGCATAAAAATAAGGGGATCACATCCAAGAGATCATTATATACAATCAATTGTGAGTGACCCTAGCAAAAAAAATAAGGGGCACCCACTATATCATCATAAGAGCAGCTAAGACTCAAGGTAAACGTAGATGAACATGGCAGGTATAGACGAACTGTTGGGTGAGGCAGGTAGAAAGGAGGACTGGATCTTCTACTAAAGATTAAGCAGAGTCGGGGGAAACTATGTTACCCGCCGCAACTGCTGAAAATTTCAGAGCTTCCAAGGACTTTAAGTAATGACGTTTAAATACTGTCGGCGATTTCCATCCAGTATATTTTTTCAAGTCATCGAAATTCATATGCTGGAAATAGTTAATTGAGGTGGCTACTGCCCTGACATCATGTGCGTTTAGGGAAGGAGTCAGGATTGGCTTGCTTAATAAAGTACAGGATCTGCGCCTGATGCCTTTAATAGATAAAGTACAACCTTTTTCTCTCTTAAAGAGAGGACCCGATGAGGATGAGGAGGTCCTGGACGAAAGGCTCGTAAGGTCGATACTGGGCAAAGAGAAATATCTTGTGGAAGGGGTACAACCTTCCATGGTTCCCACCTCATCAAAGGATCTTCATTCTTTGCTATAAAACTACGTTCCGGAGAAAGTAGCACTTCCCCTGTGGGAAGAAATTCAACATGATCCGGATCCCTGGATAATGCCGACAGTTCTGAAATTCTAGCTCCTGAAGCCAAGCTTAATAAAAATAGAGTTTTTCTTAAGAGCATTATAAATGAACATGTGTCATTATCAGTTTCTGAAGCCAGCTTTAGAACATCATTTAAGAACCACGATACTGACGTAGGCCTAACAGAAGGTCTAAGTCTAGCACAAGCCTTGGGAATAGACGAGAAGTAGGAGTCTGTCAAGCCTATATTGAAACCAAATTGAAAAATCTTTTTCAAGGCTGACTTGTTTGTCGTAATAGTGCTAGCTGCTAAGCCTTTTTCAAATAAAGACCTGAAAAAGGATATAGCTGAATTGATTGTCATGATTCTAATCTGATTCTCTCAGGAAGGTTGCTAACTTTTTGACTGCAGCATCATACTGTCTCAAAGTTGAATCTCTTTTATCAGATTCCAAGAAGAGAATATTTTGAGGATCAATATTCGCATCTCTTTTAGCTGCAAACTTCATGAAATCCATAAAGTTAGGGTTTTGAGAATTCCTGAGGAAGCGAACACAGTCTTCGTTTGTACTGACTGGGAGAGCCTGGGATTGGAATTCAAAGAGGACGAAGACCAGTTCCAGAATTAGGGGGTACCAATTGCTCTTCGGCCAGTCTGGGGCTACTAGAGCCACTTGACCCTTGAATGTCCTGAGTTTGTTCAGTACCTTCAGGAGAAGATTCACTGGAGGGAAGACATAAATCTTCTCCCAGTTGTTCCAGTCTAGGGCCAGGGCGTCCGTGGCATAGGCCAGAGGGTCCAGGTTGGGGCCACATAACATGGGAGTTTGTGGTTCGCTTGAGATGCGAAGAGATCCACTTGTAGACCTGGAACTCTCTGAAGAATCCATTGGAACGAACTGTTGTCCAGTGACCATTCCGACTCCAGAGGAACTGAACGGGATAGGGCATCTGCTATGACGTTTCTCACTCCAGCTATATGGGTGGAGGAGAGGTGCCAACTGAACTTGTCCGCCAGGGAGAAGATGGCTACCATGACATGATTTAGATGACGTGATTTGGAGCCTCCCCTGTTTATACAATGGACTACCACTGCGCTGTCTAAGACTAGCTTTATGTGGGAGTTCTTTGGCGGACGTAACCTTTTTTTAGAGTCAAGAACACTGCCATGGCTTCCAGTACGTTTATATGAAGCTGACGGAACTGGGGTGACCAGGTCCCTTGAACCTTCTTGAACTGAGAATATCCTCCCCAACCGCTTAACGAAGCATCTGTGTGGATGGTAATCCCCGGAGGAGGAAACTGAAGGGGTACTGATATTGACAAGTTCTTGACTTTTGCCCAAGGGCGTAGACGATTCCGTAGAATCTGAGGGACTGAGGATAATTTGTCCCTGGACCTGACATTTGCTCGTGCGCGCCAGATTCTGGTTAAGTCTTTCAGTTTGGCTTTCATCAAGATGTTCGTCGACTTGATTGCAAACTGCGGAGAGAACCAGCAATCCTTTCCTGGGTTCTCCTTGATGCAAGTTTGTGTCCTAGAAATTGCTTTACTGACTTCGCTATTTCTTTCCTCTTGGCTGATGGAATCGACAGAGTATGGGAGGATAGATTCCACTGAATGCCCAGCCACTGGAAGTTTGACTCCGGAGTGAGTCTTGATTTGGTCCTGTTTATCTTGAAGCCTAGATATTCCAGGAACCGGATTACTTCCAGTGTTGCTTTGTGGCATTCCTCGACTGTTGGAGCCCAAATTAGCCAATCGTCGAGATACGCTACTACCATAATCCCTTGCGATCTTAGTTGTTGGACGACCACTTCCGCCAACTTCGTGAACACCCTGGGTGCTGCGTTGAGGCCGAAGGGAACTACCTTGAAGGAGAATGCCTGCTCTCCTATCTTGAAGCCCAGATACGGGCAAAAGTGTCTTGCAATAGGGATATGATAGTATGCGTCTGTAAGATCGATAGAGGTGGTGACGCCCCACGGCCCCACGGGGAAGTAAGGTCCGCACCTGCGAGATGGTGAGCATCTTGAACTTGTCGCAGCGAATGGCCAAGTTTAAGCGGGACAAGTCTAAGATTACCCTTCTTTTTTGTGAGCCTTTCTTTGGAACGCTGAATAAGCGCCCTTGAAACTTTAATCTGTTGACTCTCGCTATAGCTCCTTTCTGAAGGAGGTCCTCTGCATACTCCGTCAATTCTTTGGATGGAAGTTGGCGGAAAGGTCTGGGTGGGGGCGGATTCGCCACCCAAGTCCAACCCAGGCCTTTCGACACAATGCTTTGTGCCCATTTGCTGAATCCCCACCGGTGGCGGAAGAGAAACAGCCTCCCTCCTACCTGGAAGTCCTCATTGGTGTTGGTAGCCTCCGCGGCCTCCCCTGAAGTGTTTTCCTCTATTAAGGGACCCTCCCGATCCTCTCTGACGAAAGGATCGCTTACCTCTGCCTCCCTTACCAGAGCGGTCATACTTCTGAAAGGCCTGGCCTTCGAACACTTGGTTGAAGGCTGGGGAGACAGCGTAAGAGGTGGAGGGTTGAGGAGCCCCCTGGGGAGAAAATCACATAAATAGGCTGTGATTGAGCCTTGGAGGTAGAGGGTTGGGCTGCCTGCACCAACGGAACGGCCGAAACAGGCTGGGCAAACCGTTGCTGTTTCTTTTGGTAAGGCTGGAAACGTCTGGGTTTCTTCTGAGCCTTACCCCTGACAGCTTGATCTTGGCGTCTCTTTGCCGTGAGACCCCAACGATCCTTAAGGCTTTGGTTAAGCCTCGTAGCCTCTGCCTGGACCTCCTTTACCATTGCATCTGGGAAGAGGTCTGCTCCCCAGATGTTTGATGAAAGCAACTTATTCGGTTCATGCCGAATAGTTGCTTCTTGGAGGACATGTTTCCGACAGTTTGTTCTGGCTGTGGCAAACTCGAACAAGTCAGACTGCACCGTTTGAGTCAGTGACTTGGTGATTAGCTTGAACAGTGGCTCGGAACCATAAGAAATGGTAGCCACCTCCGTCATGGCCATGGTATTGAGAGACCTGGCCAGCCTAGACTTGGCATCAAACTCCGCCTGAATGAGGCTATCTGGGAGTCTAGGCAGCTTCTCACCAAACTGCTCCATAGCACAGTCCGGTTTTGAGTTTGCCCACGCAGAAAAAGTGTTGGGCAGGTCTTCCCACAAATCTCCGTTGAAGGGAAGTAAAGGAGATGTAGGGTCCACTTCCTTTAGCTGCGGTAACGAGTCCCCCTTCTGGGCCGCTGGGATAGTGACCGTAGCAATCTTCGTCAGGAAAGGAAGCGGAGTACCCTCTTCCATTGTGAAGATTGTAAATGGACTCTTAAACGGCTGTATCTTCGTGTTTGAACAGTCCATGTCCTCTAAGCACCTGAGCCATTCTCTTTGAGCCTGGTCTCGTGAATAGAGGACTGTCTCTTTAGGGACCTTATCATCTCGCGTCATGGCAGCGGCGGTGAGCCTGGCGTAGCCGATGAACGGAGGCTGGAGATCTTCCGGGTAGAACTCGAAGTCCTCAATCCTTCGAGTTCCACATTCCGGGATAGAGATAAGCCCGTCTTGGAAGGGGGCGTATGACGCCACTCTCCAGGGATTGTTCATGCTGAACGGAGGCAGAGAGTCATATGGAGGCAACTGAGGTATCCCTGTGCCGAGAGGTGGGGGAGAAGCTAGCGGAGCTTGGCTCAGTCCGGCGATAATGTTGTCCTGGGAGTTGATCCTATCAGACAACCGGGAGAACATCTGTTCCATACTGTTCTTGAGAGACCCAACCAGATCCCCCATGTGTTGCAACAGGCCAGCATTGGGATCCAAAGCCGGAGCTGTTGCGGAGGTGGATGGGTAGCTCTGAACAGGAACCAAAGGAAGTGACGGAACGGTTGACTCCGCTGGAGTGTGTGATCTCTCCTTGGAGGATCTACTCCTTGATGATTTGGAGCCGGACCCAGAAGCTCTAGACCTCTCTGCTCCGGGGTTTGTAGCCGGAGACTTGCGAGATGTTGACGCCGACGACGTCTTTTTAGACGACGACGACGTCTTACTCAAGGTTTTAACCGCTTGTCCTTTAACCTTAGGTTTAACCGAAGCATCAGGAGAAGTATAAAGCTCGGCTCCTGTAAAGCCTTGGAAGGAAGCTGGAGATTGTGCAGGAGTAGAAGATCCAGTGGCGCCCAAGGGAAGCCCTTGGGCGTCCAACGTACTCACCTCGACCAACAGGTCGTCAACACCTACCATGGGCTCAATGTTTAAATCCAGCGTCGCGACTTCCGACGAGATGTCCTGGCCTGGATCAGTCAACGAAGCGGCGAGCTGCTGTTGAATCAGCACAATAGTCGGGCCTGCCTCTGCTGGGTCGACGTAGCCCGTTGACTTGCCGCCGGGGAAGATCAGGACCGCCAACTTCTTTTCAAGTATGTAGGGCTGACCCTTGGCGGCGTTCTTCCCAAAACCTCCGACCCAGGCCCGCAGGGTAGCCAGTGCGGTGTCTCTAACAGCCGGAGCCTGGAAGAGAGGGTACTTGTTAGTTTTTTAAGATTAAACTTAAAATTAAAACCTAAGTACAAGGTTAGTTTTAAAATTATAGAGGATGCGAGATCCTATATAAAACCAGTTTAAGTTTAAGATAAAATAACATTAAACTTAAAAACTATACAAATGAAGGGATTGGCTAACGGAGTTGGAAATACTTACCCCGTCTAAGAGCTGGCTCACCAGATCATAGCAAATCGTGCAGGTCTCGTGATACCAGACTTGGAGGTTCCCGTGCGGAGTCGCGCATGGAGCATGGGACCGGCAGACTTCATGCCCACAGGGGTCCTGGAGCATGGCATTGCATCCCGGATGCTCACAGTTGGTGGTCTGTAAGTGAAAAGACACATGAGCATCCTAAAAGATATCACTTACAGGCTAAAGGTTAAAAGAACTCCGTTGCATGCCGGAGCGCGAAAAAATTTTTGGGCATAACCCCTCCCTTATCGCCTGAATAGGCTATAACAACGGAGAGATCCGGTGTGAGCATGCAATGGAGGGGAGGTTTAATATAGCTTAAATTAAACTTAATATAGTTTAAATTAAAACTAAACTTAAACCTAAAAACATGGGACGTACCGGACTAAGTCCGGTGCGTGGCGGAGCGTGACGCGATATCAGCGCGACGGAGTGGTTAGTGGAGACCAACTGTATGCCGCAGTCCGCCCGTCAGGGTGAACTAGCACCTTTCCACGTGGATGCCGGAGCTCCGGTAGATAAAGAGCCCCAGTAAGGTGGGAAAGGGCGAGAGGGCAAACAGACTCGAGCTAGCAACGGAGCGACGGAGTAACGACGGAGGGGGGGGGAAAGGCCAGTCCCCCCACCCCCCTTGCCATCCGAGCGTACCGAGAGGCTGGAGAGGTCGAGTCCAGTCTGGGTCTGTACCGTCCCCCTACTCCCTCCGCCTAGGGGGAGAGGGAGGCAGGCTCGGGTATGTAGAGCGAGCGTGGGCAGACCAACCCTCCCCCCGGCCCTATGGAAGAGCGGGAGGAGGGAAAGATGACTGGACAGGCGTCTGGCTGCTCCGTGATTACGTAGTG
This sequence comes from Macrobrachium nipponense, assembly GCF_015104395.2. Classification (NCBI taxonomy): domain Eukaryota; kingdom Metazoa; phylum Arthropoda; class Malacostraca; order Decapoda; family Palaemonidae; genus Macrobrachium; species Macrobrachium nipponense. The sequence continues at coordinate 68,363,271 of NC_087217.1, read as the reverse complement.
ACCACGGAGCGGTAACAAGAGATACAATGAAACAATAAAGCCTAGGATACACAACCGACTGATCAGAGAGATGCTATAGAGAAGCAACCGAACTGAAGAGCGGAAGCACATGAATCAATGGGACAAAACCTAGGCTAGGTGAAGCCAGACGCCGTACACTAACGAAAACATAATACATGATAAACAAAATCACTAAATAAAGAAAGAAAATAAAACAGTAGGAGAAAAAATCCAGGAGTGTACGACTAACCCGAAAGAAAGTCTACCACTCAAAGCTAGCCGGGGCCGATACTAAGAGCTGTGGCTAGGGTCTGGATGGAAGATGCCTACGCAAGGTGAAAAGACATGCATGCATGACATAAACCCCGTAGGCTGTACCCTTAAAATAAATAGGATAACAAATAACAGAGCGTAATAAGTAAGGGAAGGTTCTGGGTATGGAAGACCAAGAACGAACCCGCCACGAGGCAGAACCATGCTGCCATGCTTCCGACCTAGAGCTCGTATTTATACCTAAAAAACGGCAAATACTGACTCAAGGCCGGAAAAAACCAAATAGCAATAAATATTGATTACTTAACTTAGCTGCTGCAATGGCTGTACGCTCCATGATGAATAAATCCAGTAAAAAAGGGCACAAAAGCACAGAGCAAAAAAGGGCACGTGTATACGCTGTGCGCTAACTGAAAGGATGGCCACCAGAGGCGCAACAGTCGGCAGCATGGGATGGAGTAGTAGTAGTTGCTGCCCACTCTGTGGGTCGGCTCCCCTCTTGTGGGGATTTTGTAGTGGGAGATTTCTATTGGCAAGCGGTTCGTGGTAGTGGTCTCACTCGCCATAGTGTTCATACCGACACCCTCTTGGAGGGTGAGCGAGTCAGTTGTACTGACCTTTTCTTTATTTTATTTATTCTCTGGTATGTGTTAGTACATTTACCTTAGAAATAATGGATTAAAGGATATTTTGCGCAGCGACACGAACTGAGCCCAGAAAAAAGGTTTTTCAGAGGTGCCTTTGAAACTCACATAATTCCTTGTATTTTTCACACCAAAAGAAACTATGTAAATGCACTTATGTACACTCTGTGTTTTATACTAATACATACAGTAATTTTGTAACTGGTGCTCTAGAACATCTCTCCATGCATAATGATGGGGAAGTTTGTTTTTCTAGAACAGAAGTGCATTTCATTGTGATTATATGCTTAGAAATCACAGTTTTATGTGATTGGTGAGTTTTGAACAAAATTAAAAATTCCTTATTTTAATAATCTTCCTTAACTCATGTCCCCATTTGTGTGTAAGATATTTAAATAACTTTTTTTTTTAGAATTGTTATGTGTTTATACTTCCTTACTTGAGGTTTTGATAGTATGTAAGGGAAAGTATGGTGAAAAGTTTAATTGACAGCCTGAATGGAATATATTTTGATTTTGTATGACATGTTCGTACTACCAACACCTGCTGCTCTTACAGTCATCCACATCTGGTTAGGAATTGATAGTTGTTCATATGCAGAACAAACCTTTGGTCTTAACCATAGGATATTTCCAAGCACAGCTGGTAAACCAGTTAATACAATCAGAGATTGTAAGCAAGGAATCTGTGAGATCTGGCAACGTCTGCGCATACGAGGTGAGATCTGGTCGAAGACCACGTCTAACCCCATGATACCCAGTCTTTTCCTAACAGCCTTGGAGAGCAGATGCTTACACGCTTTGCTCTCCTCCCAAGCCATTTGTGTTTTGCCCATGTTCTTTCTTTCCTGTGTGATTGAGTGTTTGCATTTTGGATTATGGCTTCCTCTGAAACTACTCATCCTCGCCAGCGTAGATGTCCAGGCGTCGGAGGATTTCCTTGCTCGAGGTTTTTAGCAAGTGTGATAACGGACCCACACACCACTTGCAGTAGGTGCAGAGCTAACTTTTGTACTATAATGAATCCTTGTCTGGAGTGTTTTGCCTGGCCTAAGGTTCAGTGGAAGCTGTTTTACAGGAAGAAGGAGCATCAAAGAGTTTCTACTCTTCCTACTTGGAAAGGCTTTGCTTCTCCTACGGGTAACGAGTCATCGGGTCCTTCTCCTGTGTTTGTAGATAATTCTGTTGTTCCTGTGTCTTCTTTCTTTTCTTCCATTGATTCGTCGATGGAAATATCGGGAATGCCACAGGCTGATGTTTTGTGTATTGTTACCTTTTCTCCTTCAGGCTCCAATGCTCGTCCTGAAGGTGGGGAGGCTTCCTTATCACGATCTTGCCTTTCAGATTCGGAGTCTTCCCAAATGGCGGTGGTTTGGCCATCGCTTGGGCTATGGTGCGCTCCCTCCTTGGAAGGCTTGCTGATGCATTTCATGGAGTCCCGCTCCCCCCCCTCCCCAAGTTCCAGCTGTCCTCCCACCTCCCCCTGGCCTCTTCTATGCTGAGTCGCGTGGGCAGCCATCTTGTGAGTCAACTCCGCTAGAGTGGTCATCAACTAACTATGGTCTTATGGAGAGCGTGACGTCACTCCTAGCATCTTCTCGGTCCATAACATCAGTAGTAGTAGCAGCCGCTCACCCTCCCATTGCTGTGACGTCATCGTTGCCTATTATGACGCCATCTTCCGCGCTCGCTGAATCATCAGAGGCCTTGTTTCAGGTGGTCTTGAAGTGGCTGGACTCTGTTTTGAATGAGAAGTTATCAGTGTTTGCTGTGAAGGAGACTGTGCAGAGGCGGAAGGCCTCACCTCCTCCCCCTGCAGCAAAGAGATCTTGTGGAGAAGTCTCTTCTTCTTCTTCTTTGTCTTCATCTTCTTCTCAGACTTCATCAATTCGTTGTCATCGCATCAGACGTTGGAGAGTTAAGGACTTTGCGATTTCTCCTTCTCCGAGCAGAGGGAGTGGTTCACCTTCTCCTCCTCTTGTCTATGTTTCTCCTCTCTTCCATGATCGTCCTGCCAAGGGAAGCTCTTCTCATGTCCCTACATCTTGGATTAACATTCGAGATTCTGGCACGAGTTCCTGAAGGAAGGGATCTTCTTCATCGTCTCTGCTTGACAAAGTCGCCTCTGTTCAGGCTAGTATCCCGACACCGTCATCTATTTATGCTTGCATACCTACACTTGGACATGTTTGCGACTGTAGGAGTGTTGAGCCTTCATTGTCTGTACACAATCGAAGCTCTGACCTACATGTACATGCGGATGTGGTTGAAATTACTCCCACATCCTCTTCCTTGGCTCCTGTGCGTCGTCGTAAGGATGATAAGGCTCCAATCAGGAAGTCTAAGGTTGCAGAAGTGGAGGTGCTACAGGACAAAGAAGTAATCCAAGGACAGGTTACTCGTTCTCCTGGGAGGATGCGTGTCCCTGAGACTCATTCGTCTCCGAAGAACTCGCTTTGTTCTCGTTTGGTATCTTGTGACAGGGCACAATCGATGTCTCGCGGATGCACCCATGTACTGTCACAAGATTGTGTACGCTGTCCCTCATGCGAACACGTACATGTTTCGCCGGACGTATATGTACGTGATCACTTCGCCGATGGTGTTCATGGTTCATTACACGAATCTGGAAGGAGTTTGAGTAGGGATCGGTCCTTGGTGTCTCTGTTGGTGGACAACTAACAACCTTCGAGTGTAAGGGATGTCTCTCCAGCCCTGGAAGTTAGACCCTCTAGAGAATCGTCGATCAAACCAACTTTCTCGTTGTCAGTCTCCTATACTGGAGCAGGAGGAGGGAGAAAGTCAGGAGTTTGTCTTCCTTTTTGGAAGTTGTTGAATTCATTCGTGGGTTCAACAACCTGGAATGTAGGACTCTGACTCGGTTGTCTATTACACCTACAAGTTTGGAGGCCTTACTAGGATCCAGCCATGACCCAAGATCTTCTTTTGAACTTCCTCTGTCAGGCCATGCTCAGTCCGTCTTACAGCATATGAATGCGTTGGTGTTGGATCGGGATGGCTCTCTTCATTCGAGGGGGTCATCTAAGTTTCTTCCTCCTCCTCTCACATGGCATAGGAAATATTATTCAATGAATTCAATCCATCTGATGCCTTGTCACCTTAACCCAGATGTTATTTGTCTCAGACTTGGTTTAACCTTGGAGCAGGTTAGATCTGAAAGCCCTTCTCTGTCGTCTCAGGAAACTCTAGCCATGGAATCTACAGCGGCCTCCAATTTTCAGGCAGTCTCCTGGTTAGACTTGTGGTTAGCAGCGATGGCCAGGATTGCATCTGATAGGTCAGTGGGGGGTTAGTGAATGCATCTTCCCTTGCTAGGCTATTGCAGTTTGGAGGTAAGGCGTTCTCCTATTTTTCCCACCCTTTGGACTAATCTTCTAGCTAGGATAGATGCAGTATTGTTCAAGGTGACTACCTCAGTAGACTCTGAGTCCTTGTTGGCACTCCGAAATGTGGATCTCTTGGAGTCTCAATTCCCCTTCCTTAGGACGGAGTTGGAGAATGCAATCTATTGACGAAAAGCCGATACCAAGGACAGATTGGTTCACCAAGCTGTGTTGAAGTCAGAGACACGTTTACGTCATCCCCCTCTTCCTCCTCCTCAGAGACAGGTAAGGAGATCCCCTCCAGTCAAAACCCCTAAGGGCTCTGCTTTGGCTAGGATCCTTGGGCCTCATCTCAGGCTAAGGCTGGTAAACAGCATCCCTTTCAGTCCCGTTCCTTCAAGTCAGGGAGGGGAGCTAGAGGAAGAGGCAGAGGTGGCCGTCAATAGTACGGGGGGCCTCTCCCTCTCTGTTGCCACAGGTAGGGGATGCCTGGCGGGCCAGCGGGCCAAGTGGTGAGACTATTGGGCGGAGAAGTGAGTAGTAGATGTTCTACGGGTGGGATATCTGCTACCATTCGACTTCTCTCCCCCTCTCTTGGACAGTCCATTGCTCGGTCAGATGTACCCTTACAATTCAGCAAGGTTCTTAGCTCTTCGGAAGGAAGTGATGAAGGTGCTGGACAAAGGAGTGATAGAGGAAGTAATTCGTCCTTCCCCAGGTTTTTACAGTTCCTTTTGCTTCGTATTAAAGGTGACAGGTGACTGGAGGCTGGTCATCGACCTTTCCACCTTGAATCATTTTGTCAGGAAGACAAGGCTCAAGATGGAGACGCCACGGACGGTGTTGGCAGCAGTAAGGGACAACAACTTCATGGTGTCAATATACCTGAAGGATCCTTACTTCCAGATTCCTATTCATCCTTCTCCCAGGAAGTTTCTTTGCTTCCCTCATAGAGGGAAAGTGTTTCAATTCAAGGTCCTTTGCTTTGGGTTAACCACTTCCCCTCAGGTGTTCACCAGGGTCGTCTCACTAGTCTCAACAAGGGCTTATGCTCAAGGGATTTGCTCCAAGAAGAAACTATTGCAAGACAAGGATCGTTTTCTTCGTTTTTTTTTCAGAACTGGGTATTGTGGTGAACCCAGAGAAGTCGAATCTGGAGCCCAGCCAGAGGGTGCTTTACCTAGGTATGATAACAGATACAACAGCGTCGAGAATGTTTCCTTCGGACCAGAGGTTAGAGAAGTTGCGAGTAATAGCACGCCGTTTCCTCTCTTAACCAGAACAGTCAACTCACCTATGGCAGGTTCTTCTAGGGATTTTGTCTTCTCTCAAGAAGCTGGTCCCTCACGGTCATCTACATCTTCGTTACAGACTGGAGACTAAAATACTTCTGGTTCCCTGCAGAAGACTCCCTTCTTCAGAAGGTGCCTCTGTGCGAAGAGGTGAGAAAGGACCCTTGTCGGTGGTTGGACAATCAGAATCTCTTAATAGGTGTTGCTCTGAACTCTCTCCCTCCAGACTTCCTTCTGTTCTCAAGTGCCTTTCTCATGGGTTGGGGTGGTCATCTGGGGGACCTCATCACATCAAGCATTTGGAGTTCGGAAGAGAAGCTTCTGCACATCGTCTTGGAGTTGAAGGCAGCTTTTCTCGGTTTGAAGGAGTTTCGGGAGAAGGTAGAGGGTCATTCTGTGGTTCTGAAGTTGGACAACATCACAATGGTGGCCTATGTGAACAAACAAGGGGGCCTGGTATCTCTCCAGCTCCACTCTCTGACAGTCGAATTACATCATTGGGCAATCGACAACTCAGTGGAACTCTCAGCAGAATATATTCCAGGCAAAAAGAATTTGGTCTCAGACACGTTGAGCCATCAAAACCAAATTGTAGGCATGAAGTGGTCTTTACATCAGGCTGTGGCAGACAGGCTTTTTCAGGTGTGGGGGAGGCCTACGTTAGACCTCTTTGCAACCTACTACAACAAGAAGCTAGAGGTCTATTGCTCGGTGATTCTGGATCCCTTAGCACTAGCAGAGGATGCCTTTCAACATCCTTGGGACAACTTAGAGGTGTATGCATTTCCTCCATTTTGCCTGCTCCGTCAAGTGTTGAACAGGGTGGTGAGATCTCGAAACTTAAAGATGACATTAGTGGCTTCTCTGTGGCTGCAGGCAGAATGGTTTGCGGCCCTTCTGTTTCTGCTGTCAGAGGTTCCAAGAGAAATTCCCCCATGGAGACAATTACTTGGCCAACTTCACGTTAAAAGATTCCACCACTCAGTAGAATCCCTGTCTCTTCACAGATGGAGGCTATCAAGTATCTCCTCCGAGCAAGAGGATTTTCTCAGGAGACAGCAAGGCATATGTCCAGCCATCTCAGGAAGTCCTCGGCTGCAGTCTACCAAGGGAAATGGGCAATATACTGTGATTGGTGTCGTCGATGGGGTTTGTCTCCGCTCAAAACCTCTATTCACCGCAGAGCAGATTTTTTGGTCTTTCTCAGAGATGAGAAAGGTCTTTCTATTTCTGCTATCAGAAGCTACAGCTTTAGCCTTTGTGTTATGCCTGAGAGGTGTAAATATCTCCTCATCCTGGGAGATCTCTTTATTGTTCAAAGGTTTCGAGCAGACCTGTTCTCCAAGGGAACTTAAGCCTCTTGTGGGATGTTTCACTTGTCATTAAGATTTTCACTAGAGCTCCTTACAAACCCTTACGGCGTTCCTCGGACAGAAACTTATCGCTGAAGACAGTTTTCCTTTTAGTTTTTTCTTCCTCGAAGAGGGTAGGAGAGCTTCATGGCCTTAGTTATGATGTGAAACATACCAGGGGTTGGGGATCGGTGGCCTTCGAATTTGTCCCGGAATTTATGGCCAAGACCCAGAATCCCTCAGTACATGACGACAGATTTGCCTCCTTTTCCATACCATCTTTGAATGACTTTGTGGATAATGACCCACAAGATCTCTTATGTCCTGTGAGAACCTTACATTGCTATGTCAAAAGGACTCGACACCTCAGGCCGGGGTGTCGTAGGCTTTTTGTTAGTATGGGACGAGTAAAGAAAGAGGTTAAAGGATTCCATTTCTTACTGGATTCGTGAGGCAATCAAGCAGGCTTATTCATCTCTTGATGGTTCTTTCACTGAGTCTGTGCAGGCTAGAGCACATGACGTCAGAGGCAAGTTTCTCTCTGGCTTTCAAGAAAAATTTTGCTGTTCGTAAAGTTTTGGACGCTGGACTGGTTACAACAATCCACGTTCTCCTCCTTTTATTTGAGAGATGTTGCCCACAAGTCATGAACACGTTTTCCCTAGGTCCTGTGGTGGCTGCCCAACAAGTGGTTTAACTCATCCTTGTCCTTGACCGGACAGTTTGTATCTTACCTTTGGTGATTGTGCAAAAGAGAGAATGAGTGCTTGAACTGGTCTCTTTCTTTCTCTTATTTCCATTCTTCTTCCTTTGGGCAGGTTGAGGAATAGATGCGTCACATGCTGGACTGGTCTGATACAGGTGAGTTCGGTAGCTATACTGTTAGTCTGTTGGTTGAATGTATTTACAAATATCAAACCCTCTATTCAGCAGCATATACTCCACCTTCTGGCAAGGGAAGGTCTGGAGTAATAACAGACAACTGGGATCATATGGTTTGTTATTGAACAGTCAGAATTTTCTTTAGTCCCTTAACCTCTTCATTACCGAAAGTTTGTTTGGAGGTAGGCGGGTACCATCATTCAAGTCTACTACACCGCCCCGGGTGCATAAAGGTGGTACGTAAAGTACCACCAAAACTCCTCTTTTCAGATAGTGACTGCCAATCATTCTGTAATTTCGGTTTGAAGAGTTTGGAGCAAAATAAACAGTATGACACGATGCCAGATGTATGATGAACCCAAAAAAATATTATTACTGCTTATAGTAGTGTGTAGGTGACAGATGAACTGCGTCTCAACAAAAAATCACAAAACCAGACAAGCGTAAACATGTAATAACTTCTACCCAAGTATAAAACCAGTTGTATCATCATTTACTGTATTTATTTATTTATTCACTTATTACATTTTACAAATAAAAGATATGAACACCAGATAAATGAAGGTAAAAATAAAGCCTTATAGTAACTTTATATATAAAAAACTAAACCAGAGAAAAAACAAAAAAGCGATTTTTTCTGAGGACAAGAAACTTGAAAAATTAGTTTAGATACCCCTGATATCCCTAAAGTTGTTTTCTGTGATGAAACTAATCTTAGAAAACGTAGAAAACGACATCGACCAATTTTTGAAAGATATACTATAAAATTTGCAATTTCCATATTTATCGGCGGAGCTTTCGCTTTAGTTTTTGCTCTTTTTTTTTTTTTTGTTATTACGTGCTTATTTACTGTTCTATTTTGATAATACTTTATGTGCATGTTCCAGGTGGATATACCAACATTCTGTAAGACCGAATTTCTATTCAAGACTGTAGTTTTCTCACCGACCACCAGTGTCCCTTGTACAAGGGACACTGAGTTTCACATTTTTTTTCATAAAATCATTTATTTTCCCTGTAGGATGATAAAACTCACAGAGAATATGTGTTATTATAGTGCTAATAATACCTGTTAATTTCATTAGCCAGTCTTGATTAGTGTATTTTTGGCAAATATTTTTACGATCGGCACCCCTCCAAACTGGAGTCACTACCGAGAGATTCAGTTCGGCAGCGAACGCAATGTTTACATTCTGCTCACCCACCCGGTAAAGAAGGGGTTAAATGCAATGAATCTGCTCATATATCATTGTATTTTAACCCAGATGATTGAGTTGTAGATATCGGTTTATCTATATTCTCACGGACATTTGTATACCTCCTTTAGAACTCCTCTCATTCTAGGGGGTGGTTAGGTGGGTTAACTCCCAGCCAGTTTAGGGTGTGTATACCCCCCTCCAAGTATGAGGCTATCCTATTGTTAAGACTGAGGGTTTGTTCTGCATATGAACAAATGACAAATTTTACAATCAATTTGTATTTTTCATAGCTAACAAACTTGAGGTCTTAACACATACTGTCCACCTCTAGCTGCCCCTCTAATTTTTTGTTATTCCAGGGTTAGACGCGATCTTTGACCAGATTTCACCTCGTATGCACAGGCATTGGCAGATCTCACAGATTCCTTGCTTACAATCTCTGATTGTATTAACTGGTTTATTAACTGCGCTTGGAAATATCCCATTGTTAAGACCTCAGGTTTGTTAGCTATGAAAAATAAAAATTTATTCTAAAATTTGTCATATTTGTATGATATCATTTTGATCTAGTATTTATGTGAATTATTGAAACCTTAGTCATAGTAAGCAGGTTGGTTAAAATTAAGAGATTAATCTGTAGTTGCAACAAACAGAGCAATGATTATATAAGTAAAGCCAAATGGTGTTATTTATGCTGCCCTTTCATTATATGTGTACTATATGTATTAAACACAAAACAACCAAAAAATGTGACACTTCCACATAAAAATGTCATTCAGGGACTTTGTCATATGATCCTTTTTTACTAACACTATGTATTCACGATCAAGTAACTACTATTTTCAAGCAGAAGACTTCCAAAGATATTATATATAATGCACATAAATGTTGAGTGAATACTGTGCATGTACAAATTACAAATACTATAACAAGAAATTGGAAACACAAGAGTACCAATAGTGCTAAACAGTAGTTGACATGTAAGTGCGATGCTAGTATTCACTTTTGCTAGGCATTGTCATGGGGCCAGTTACTGTACATTCAATGCTCAGCTAGTTTTCCAGGCTGAGAAGAGGTATTTTTGCAATCTTATCCAGACTTTGTAATTCATTCATGACTAGGCATTTTTTTCCTTTTAATTTTTTATATTTAGTGCAACCTGTTACATACGTATATGTTGTTACATGGAGGAAAGTGCAATAATGGCATAATGTGTGTAGGGGAAGTGCAAATGATAGAGTTATTACTGTAGTTGTTCTTAGCTGGATTAGCTAGGTTTTTTTTACCTTTAGCCTGTTCCATTTTTTTCTATTTTTTCCCTATCAAGATTATTTATTTATTTATTTATTTTTTTTTTTTTTTGCCCTATCAAGATTGAACTTTATATGACAACCTTGCATGACCATGAATGTTTTTTGGTCATTCATTGGACATAAAGAAGGGGGAAGTTGGATGACATGTCTCCTTACTCAGAGAATTTAAGTAATTGAGTAAGTGGAAAGTCTGATGTCAGATTCTACTTCAAGTGATGACCAGTTCTCAGCAGTCTGAGAAATTAATTCACCAAGAGTACTGCATACAACATGAGTGCTGGGGACCCCATTTAAGATGCCTTCATTTATCCTTTAAATGTCGCTTCATGGTAAGCACAAGATATTATTTGAATGGATTTTATTAATTCATGTCCCTAAAATATACATTACAGTAATACCTTGGGTTACGAATTTAATCCGTTCCAGAACCTGCTTCGTAACCTAAAAAGTTTGTAACCTAAATGGATTTTCCCATAAGAATGTTATAAAAAGCAAATAATGCGTTCCACCCGACCATGAATGACCATTTCAATTCATATTTTTCCATTTATTTTTGTTCACTAAGGTTGAAAATTCGTGTAGGAATTACATAAAATTATAAAATTGAAGAATGAAATTAAATATAAACACTAGATATAATATGCATGCACAGTAAAACCTGAACTTTACCTTTGGCGAGTGTGGCTGCTGGCTTGACAGAGACGGGAGGAGGGGAAGGGTGAGGAGGCGGAGGGTTAGGCTTGGGGGGGAAATCTCCCCTCCGTGAACACTTCTGGAAGACTTTCTGGTTCTTTCTCTAGAGAGCACCGTTCACTACGATCACTATTTTTACGCTTACGCGACACTGTGTCGTCTTTCACAATTTTGAAAAAATATTTTTCTATGGAGGCTTGCTTTTGCCTGTTCTTTAAAATTTTATAGAAATGACCCACCCCATTATCGATAAACAAATTTGTTGCACGCCCTGAAGCAGCCTTATTCGGGTGATTTTTCTCGATAAAACTTTTCACAATTTCCCAGTGTTTCAAAAAATCCTTGATCTCGCTCGAAGGAAGCGACTGTGCAGCGTCTTCCCCCTCCTCCTCAGATGAGATCTCCTCCGTTACCTGTCTCTGTTGCTCCTTGTGTAGCTCCAACAGCTCGTCGGTCGTCAGCTGCTGCCCATGCTCAGTCAGGAGGTCCTCGATGTCGTCCATGTCAACCTCCAGCCCCAAGGACTTGCCCAAGGATACAATCTCGTCTTCAACTGCCCCCTTCTCGACGGTTTCGAACCCCTCAAAATCTTGTTCAGCAACGCAGTCGGGCCACAGTTTCTTCCATGCAGAATTGAGGGTTCTCCTGGTGATTCCCTGCCAGGCTTTGTCAATCAGATTGAGGCAGTTGTAAACAGAGTAGTGATCCTTCCAAAACTCTCTGAGGGTAAGGTTGGTGCCTTCCGTCATCTCAAAGCAGCGCTGGAACATAGCCTTCGTATACAATTTCTTGAAATTGGCGAAAACTTGCTGGTCCATGGGCTGGAGTATTGGAGTGGTGTTGGCGGGCAAGAACTTGACTTTAATGAACTTGAATTCGTCCAGTAAGTCCTCTTCAACGGATGGAGGATGGGCAGGAGCATTGTCCATCACAAGTAAGGCTTTGAATGGGAGGTCCTTCTCCCAAAGATACTTCTTCACCTCGAGACCAAAAACCTCGTTCATCCACTCGACGAACAAGATCCTCGTCACCCAAGCCTTGGTATTAGACCGCCACATAATGTGCAACAGCTTCTTCTTCTGCACGTTGTTTTTCTTAAAGGCGCGTGGATTTTCCGAGTGATACACGAGGAGAGGCTTAACCTTGCAATCCCCGCTTGCATTGGCACAAAACAGTAGGGTTAGACGGTCTTTCATGGGCTTGTGACCGGGAAGTGCCTTCTCTTCTGCCGTAATGAACGTCCTCCTGGGCATCTTCTTCCAGAATAACCCTGTCTCGTCGCAATTGAAGACTTGTTGGGGGAGGTATTTCTCGGAATCCACGAGCCTTTTAAACTTTTACGTAAGCCTCTGCTGCCTTTGTATCTGAGCTTGCAGCCTCACCATGGTGAACAACACTGTGGATGCCAGTCCTTCTCTTAAAATTCTCGAACCAGCCACGGCTCGCCTTAAAACTGTCTTTTTCACTGTCCGCTGATGTGCCTGGCTCATTTTTACTCAAATCTTCGTAGATCTTACGAGCCTTTTCGCAAATGATGCTCTCACTTACGGAATCTCCTGCCAGCTGCTTCTCGTTTATCCAAACCATGAGCAAATTTTCTACATCGTCGAGAATATAAGGCCGTTGTTTCGTCAATACTGTGACACCTTTTGATGCTTTACTGGCTTTAATTTCTTCCTTTTTCTTCAAAATAGTGCAGATCGTTGATTGCGACCGCTTGAAGAATGCTGCAATGTCTTTCACGCGCTCGCCTTTATCATGCATTTGGATAATTTCCTTCTTCATTTCGACTGTAATCATCTCCTTCTTTCTTATGATTTCCTTCTTGCTGCTTGCCTTCGTCATCTTGGGAGCCATTGTCTTTAGTATTTGGGTAATAGTAATGTATAAGCACTATCACGGAAACACAACACGTGCGCAAATCACTAAGCAAATTTGAGAGCGTATCACGGATAGATGCGTTCAATCTTACCGCCAGCGAGATAGTGAAAGAGTTATGGTTTAAAAAGGGTCAAGGGATGCGTGGGAGGAAGTCACGTGACCCTCGTTAAGTTTTGGCCGAAAAAATGCGTTCGCAGATCCCACGCTCATCCGATGTCCGATGTAAACAAAGCAGGCGTTAAGTTTTGGCCGAAAAAAATGCATTCGCAGATCCCACGCTCATCCAATGTCCGATGTAAACAAAGCAGGCGGCCTCCCATGATGGAAATTCCCGCATTCGTATTCCAAGTGAAATTCGTATTCCAGAATGAGGGCGTCACTTCGTAAGTTAAAAAATTTGTATACTAATCGGTTCGTAACCCAAAGTATTACCATTTCTCAGCAGTCTGAGAAATTAATTCACCAAGAGTACTGCATACAACATAAGTGCTGGGGACCCCATTTAAGATGCCTTCATTTATCCTTTAAATGTCGCTTCATGGTAAGCACAAGATATTATTTGAATGGATTTTATTAATTCATGTCCCTAAAATATACATTATAACAAATGTGGACAGCCATGACATAGAAAAATAGAATTTTGAAGACCCTTCCAGTTGTTGAGTTGCAAATATAAAATAAAGTTTTACAAAATGAAGATATTAAAATAAGTTAAAAATAAGATGCCTGACCTAACCTTGGTTGATTTAGACAGTCATGGTTTGCAGTTTTCATAACAGAAACAAGAGTATCATTAATTAACTTGAAAATTTCTAATCAAGAAGAGGGCCATCAAGAGAAATATCTTTGAGCAAAGAAAGAGAACAATTAGTTTTCAAAAACTGATACAACTCTGCAGTGAGAAAACTACTTTCTGATTACAAAAATTAGTAGCACAATTATCAGTGTTACAAAACAGCACAGTGACCAACATTCAAGGCACAGTAGTTTTACCAAACAGGTAAAATTATTAGTCAGTCACCAGACTTAATACTTGACTCTCAAATAAAAGGTTTGATAATGTACAAGACTTTGAAATAAAGTACACTATCCCTGGTAGAACTCGTGGGAATCATGGATAGCATCTCTATGCTGATGTCCAGTTCAGTAGTGAGTCTGCAAAGGAGTTCCACTCTCATGGGGTCATCCCTGATAGTACTGTTCTTGATCTCCTGCCAGAATTCTGAAAGTGTTGCAATTGGAATTTTCCTATCAGGGAAGCCTACATGAACTGATTGAGGCAAGGCATTTGTATCACCACTGCCTGGCAGTATAGAAAGTACAGCAAGCTGAATTTCCTGTTAGGGAAGCCTGCATGAACTGATGAGTCAAAGCAGTTGTATCTTCGCTGACTGGTGGTATAGAAGGTACTGCAAGTGGAATTCTCCTTTCGGAGAAGCCTGCATGAACTGATTGAGTCAAGGCAGTCATATGACCACTGCCTGGCAGTATAGAAAGTACAGCCAGCAGAATTTCCTATCAGGGAACCCTGCTCGAACTGCTGAGCCTAGGTAGTCGTATCATTACTGCTTGGCTGCATAGAAAGTACATACAGCAAGCAGAATTGTCCTATCAGGAAGCCTACATGAACTGATTGAACAAAGACAGTTGTATCATCACTGCTTGGCAGTATAGAAAGTACAGCCAGCAGAATTTCCCTATCAAGTAGCCTGCATGAACTGAATGAGTCAAGGCAGTTGTATCACCACTGCCTGGCAATTAAGATGTCCAGGATAAATCACTACTCCCCTATAAGGTACAGACAATTCAGATGGGGTTAGTTGGACCCTACCTGGGTATCCTCAATACAAGATTGGTGCTTGGGAAAGGCAAGATTCCCATTTGAAGCATTTCTCTCATGTAAAGTAGAGGACCGTTCCCTAGATATTCCAAATTCATAATGGAAATTTCAGTGGCTATTTCCACTTCATGTCAGATATCAGTGACCTTTCTCCCAAGGAAAGACTCTTCATCTCCATTGATGGCGTTGGAGTGGGAGTTCCTAGAATCCACTATTTTTGGAGTATTAATCCAAATGTGGATTCTGCCTTGAGAGGGATGGAAACACTGCCATAGTTTTGCTGGAACGATGCACAGTAGTCTCCCTTTTCTGTGTGCTGAAACCAATAACTCATGGAGACAGCTTAAAAATGAGCTCTTTCATCATTTAAACTTGCTGCCAAAATCATGTGGCATATTTCACACATCTCCAGCCACCAACCAAATTCTCCTTTATTCCTTCAGGGGCTGGCTAATGGCAGGTAGTTATGAGCCATTTCCACTGAGCAGTTCGCTGTGACGCAGGTAATATGTAGGTCCTGAGTAACAGTAGCCCAGTAATGATAAAATGAACATGTTTTTAATAAAAACTACGTGGTGTTAGCTACCTATGTCACTGAATAGGCTGCAAACACTTCAAATTAAGCAAGGCCTATATGGCCACAAGTGCCTGTCAGTACTAGTACAATGTAAGGAAACATGATCAATGGGTCAGATTTATAAAATATAGTAGTATTAATGTATTAAAATATTAATTCACAATTACTACAATAACATTGCCTTAAAGAATATACTACTCACAAATTCTTCTTAACTTAATTAAGAAAAAACTAAATAGATATCCATACTGTATATTTCTACACATTTCAAAACTTTTGATTACCCAATCTATTCCCAAGCACCAGTTACTTTTGTAGTATTCCACTAGGAAAAAGACAAACTTCACTATTTTCTCAACACTTGTGACGTTGCTACCGGCAGAGTAATGCCCATTGGAAGTAGATCTGCATGAATGTATTTCTTTTTAATACTTGAAAAGAACTCCAATATTAAGGTTGACTGTGGAATTGTTATCATAAAATATTTGTTTGATTATAAAATACTACAAAGGAAATAGTACTGGCCTTTACTAATACCAAGGCTTGTAAGTTAAGCACAATTGGGAACCACAAGCATGTCTATGTTTCATCAACAAGAAGTTAAGCTAACCTTTCACATTGTTTTACATGAGGTACATGGATATTTGCTCATTTAATCAGTAGCCTCCCTTGCCAGCTCAAGTAATTGTTTTATTGACTGCAGAGACACTAACCAACCAGTCTTCAACCAATTCAGGTATTACTAAGCTATGATGAGAAATCTTGGCTTATGACACTTAAGTACAGGTCTTGTAGTTAGCACTTAATATTCTTAATATGTCCAGATAATTTTTTTTAAAATTATAAGAATGTTAATGGAAATATTCCAGATGGTTTACTGCAGATTAAAATAAAGTTGAAATTACCAAGTACGTACATAATATCTTGTTTGTAACCTCCGCACTAATGAACATGCCATTAAAGTTGCATATTCCAAAGTAAATAACTATTTGGATTTAGTAAAAAAATAAGTGGTTTGTTATTGTCATGAATGAACACCTTTTTGTAATTGAATTATTTATTATGGTGTTTGAAGTTGTAGTGCCCTTCCTATGAGGAAAAACAAAAATCTTTGCACTCATAGCTGGTCCTTAAGTCAATGAATGACTACTTTCAGCAGATGAGATAAGTTTCACCACTGGGTATGTTTCCATTATCTAACAGCCAGTTTGCTTGGTACTCATTTTGTCCCCGTATCTTGATGTGAAGGCTTTAGTTAAAGTAGTGTTAATATTTATGGAATAGAATAATTTAATGTTTAGATTAAAATGACATGTGACATTGGAAGTCTTACCAAATAAATATAAAAGTTTTTTTCTTGGATTTAAATGTGTATGCATTAGTTGTGATACAAATACTCTTCGGTATTTGAAAGCAGAACCAGAAGTATTTAAAATGAAAAACTGATGTGGGCTTGTTAATCAGTATTTGTATAGGCTAGATGTCTGTAATAGCCGAAATATTATTTTTTTAAATAATTATGATTTTAATGGTAATGGTGCATACTTACTGTATTTGTGATTACTTAATTGTGGTGCTATGTATTATGTAGAATTAGCTTCCCTGATACACTTTTTGTCACAGTATATTCTCAGTTTTCTCTTCTTCAGAGGAGAGCTGTACATCAGCAATGAATGCTGCCTAACTTCTCTGGAATCTAAATTTATTTTGTTGTGCTCTCATCATTTCACAAAATACATACCCAACTTTAGGATATAAAAGTTAATTTTTGTATCCTGATTAGCCCTTTGCATCTACAGCATCATAATTTTTTCAAATCATGACCACACACTAAAAATAGGTAAATTAAAGTTTTCACAGTCATTTGTGAATATGTACTGTAATGTAGTATTTTTGTTTTTGATGAATGATCAGATTTGATGACCAGCAGGTCCTTTGAAACACGTAATTACAGTGCTATTGTATGCGATTTCCAAGTTATACCTGTACATAATGCTAAAGTACAGTATGTTATTGTTTGTGTACACTTTTTTCAGAGGTCATAGATGTTTATAGTACTGTACATTGATTTCAAAAAGTATTTTTGATGGAAATTACACTGGGTTGTTGGAGTTGGAATGTGACAGTCCTTTTGTTGAAGAAAATGCTGTTGAATCAGCAACATGAGAAAGATCTTAATTTTTATGAGATTTTTAGTGATGAGCTTATTGCTTTGGGTGTTCTTTTTATCTGTACAATGTGGCCTGTTAATCTTTCAAAAGAGCTGTTGCATTAATATCTTTGCATATGTAGTATATATTTTAATCATGAACATTCATAATAAACATTTTTGTCTTAAATGCTTAACCATCTTGCACAGTATGCACATGTCCCATGTTAATCAAGTGTCTCTTAGCTTACTGAATACCATAGACAATGGCATTTGCAAGCCTACTTCCTTTGAAAAATGCTTATGATGTTATATGTAATTCTATTGTCCCTGAATTTATTATTTATATTACTACACATTTGTCAGTCCTGTTCATTTTCATGCATTTTATGGATAATTTCATTGATGAAGCTCTCCAACATTGCTCTCCAACATTTACCGTATATTGGCCTGTGTAATCGCAATAATATTATGATTGCTGCTGTAGGCATTACGTACGTAATTAAGGTGCATTGTAGCATCCCTTCAGCCCCTAACTGCAACCTGTTTCATTCCTTTTGCTGTATCTTTCTTTTTACGTATTCTTTTTCTTCCTACTTACTTTTCACTTTCCAACAGTTGTTTCATAGTGCAGCTGCGAAGTTGTCCTCCTGTTACACCTTTAAACCCTTTTTTCCTCTCAATTTCCTTTTCAGCACTGACTGAACTTGATTATGCAACAAAATAGCTAATCCTAAAAGAGCTAGTCCCAAAAGAAGTTCTAAAATATTATTTTTGAGTGTGTCTATAAGCTATGATACCTTTTTTTTATCCTTTGCCTCATCAACTTCATTTTGATTAACAGTTTTGTTTTTAATCTTTGAATGTACTTTATTTATGCTATTACTGCACTTAATGTTCTGTTATGATTTCCTTTTTTCATAGTAAGATCACTATTAACAAATTGCATGTTTATTTTTCAATTGATAGTGCTATATATGAGCTAGTACTATAATATTTAGTACTAAGATGGCTAGAATTAGTGGGACAGAAAAAAAATATTTAAAAAAGTTTGATTTTTTTAATTTAAAAAAGTACTAAAAAATAAATAATGAACATATTAAATTAATATTTAACATGTATAGGTAATGCCACGTAAACTCAAATGTTGAAATTTCATCATTTTAGTGCCGTTGTTTTAATTTTCAATCCTTCCATTAATTTAATTGGCTTTCTTACTTGTAGTCTAGCTTCCTCCTGCTGAATGCCTCTTAAAAACCCCCATAAGGAAAGGTGTGGGAAACCATATGGGTTCTGAATTGCTCGGTGCCATCCCTTCAACTTGTTTGTTGTTCTAGGTAAATCCTCTGCCATCCTTTGTTCAACGCTCCAAATTGTTAGAGAAAATGAAGGTTCCTTCTTCTTCGTCCTGTTCTTTGTGGGTCTTCCAATGTAGGTATCTTCAAAATAACAGTATAGTTCTTCTATTTCTTAACCCCATTTCAAGATCCTCCCGCGTTTCCAGCGCTTCTTCATTTGCTTGGGTTATTTTATTTTGCGGGTAGGAATGCTACTGCAGCAAGCAATTTACGATAAAGGTATGAGTTAGTAACATTTACATAACTATTAGTTAAACTAGTAGTACTTTGAATTTTCCTCTAAACTAGTAATACTTTGAATTTTCCTCTAAATTGCTTGTGAAAGATGAAAGAAACGTCCTTGTATCTTTACCTTTTCACAAACTAACTTGAAAGCATCCATAGTCGGTTTCTCAGAATCTGTAGTATGGGTAATTGTTTTTGAATTTAAATCTGGACACTTGTTTTATAATTCTAAGGGCCTTTTTTATAACTTTCCTTGAATTTATTTGGTAGCAAGATGTAAACACATGCAAATAAGTATTCACTCTTAATTGTGTGGATCGTATATACATACTTACGTAGTTGATAAAATAATTGTGGAACCATTTTGAATGTACCATCGCACATCCAGTATGTAGCAGATGCAAGTTTGTTTAGCATGGTTTTACTTGTGAATATTAGCATTTCATGGGAATCACTGGCATCATTATAAAGTAAAAAGTTTTCTCTAGTGTTCCCTATAGTAATTGTTGAAAATTCTTCAGGTAAATTGATTTCTAAGACTGATTCTGGTTCAGGAAAGTAATCTTCAATTTTTTGTCTTTTTCTTTGGATGGATTTCCTGAGTGCATTGCTTTTTGGCCTACAAGATGCCGTTTCATAATATTTTGGGTAATGTTAGTGATGATTTTTCATGATGGTGCAGTTGAACAGTAAGATTTTTCTCTTACCATACTTAAGGCAATCTTAGCTTTTTCCTGTGGTAAATTGGGTGCATGTAAATCTTTTGAGCTAAAATGACATCAGCATTATCTGTAATCAACTGCAGTTGTAGCTGGTCCTTTACAGCCTTTGATAATACATCTCCAATTTTGCGTTTCCTTATTGGTTGTATTCTTCCGATAAATGTATCCTTCGTGACATATTTGATCACTTCCTTTTTGTGATTTTATTACTGTCATGTTGAAGGGTTATATTGCAGCAAAGGCATGAGTAAGAGGCTGCAACTAAAAACTTACTGTTTTATTTGAGACAACAAACAGACAGGTCAAGAGCTCATTCGAGCAGAAATGTAGCACCTGACACAAGGTGAACAAAATAGAGATTAACATACATTCAACTGTTTGTTTGAGAATGGAAAATAGTACATAATTCTATATACAGGTTATTGACAGAGTTCTGATAAATATAGCTGGAAAGCTGACATTGTATTGTTTCCAGTAGGAATGATACATTTGACGTGATGTGGTCATGCACGATAGTACGTATACATATACATTAAAAGAGTGTACAGTATGCCAAGTTTCTTATACATGTGTCCGGCGTGCAGGTCTGGAGATATTCTGTGAGAAGTGGATGCCCGCAGGGTATGATTTCAGGCAGCCAGGTAAGATGGATGACATGTAGGTCCATTTGGTACCCTACAGTATTGAACATATAAAATCCCGAGATTAATAAAAAACTCCCAAGATAAAATGCGTATCAAGCCTCAAGTCCTAAAGGATCTCTCTCTCTCTCTCTCTCTCTCTCTCCTCATCTTCTCTCTCTCTCGTCTCTCTCTCTCTCTTCCTCTCTCCTCTCTCCTCTCTTCTCTCTCTATCTCTCTCTCTCTCTCTCTCTCTCTCTCTCTCTCTCTCTCTCTCTCTCTCTCTCTCTCTCTCTCTCGGGAACTGGGGAAGATAGTACCACATACTACTAATCTGAGTCTCTTTTACCAACTGGTACTAACACATATGCACACTGTTTGTGTGTGTTCATAAGGTTTCAAAATGTTTAGTACAGGTAATACATCTATGGAGGACAAACAATCAAACATAATTGTCAGTCCTGTGAAGTATAAAGGGTGTGACCAGCAGGTAATGAGAAATGGATTAACATTCCTTGAGATTAAAGATAAACATCTCTCTCTCTCTCTCTCTCTCTCTCTCTCTCTCTCTCTCTTGAAAAGTTTCTGCTAATTTGAATCTCTTTAACAAATAGGTATTATAATTTCACCACCACGAAGAGACCTCTCTGGCGTGGTTTTTAAAGATCTGCCCTGTTGCCAATTTTCCAAAACAACAACTTTACATCATGTATGTGACATCCCTTTGAATGTCTTAGAAACAAACCCTGAGGCTATAATTATAAGATTATAGAAGTTGTCTTTCATTCCCAGGTACTACTTTGATCTTATTCTGCCCTGCTTAGGATTTATTTTCAGTCCATTTCTTCTCCACAACCCAAAAACGATAACGTTTTGTTTATTTTTTACAAGGATTTACCGTAACATATTTTAAAAAACAATTTTTACAAAGATTTACTGTTCTATGTATAGCCCATTTATAAGTATATTTGACATATTCGTCTAAAGAAACATTGTACAATATTTACATCTTAAGTAACTGCAAGGGTAAGCTACTCTCTCTCTACTCTAACTATTCAAGCAATTTTTTTTTCATTTTAACATGTGTGTATCTCTAGTAGTCAATAATATTGTGTTGTGTAATTATTCCATCTTAACTATTTTGTTTATACTTGTAGATGTACACATTATTACAAAATTAGATACTTAATAGTAGTTAATCAATGCTATAGAAATGAGATATACTTCTTGTTTATTTTTCGAAATATGAGATAGTATACTTGTTCATTTTTAGAATTACAAATTAAAATACTGTTCTTTGTTGCCTATACATTATCTATAACAAGTGTTGTCCATCTTAAGTTTTAAAAGACTATTTTTTTCAATGAGAGAGAGTTTGTATGCAATTGTTGATTTTCTTACTTGTCCAACTTACTCAATGTTATGCTTTATTTCATATTTCCTTCCTTACCAATTCATTCTTTACCTGATATTAAAAAATCAAGATATTTGTAGAGAGGAGAAATGCCTCCAAACATACCATGACCAACTAAAGTGCCCCGATACACTCTTAAGCTGCTTATTGTTAGATTTAAATTGATGTGGAGCTGTTTAAAATATTTGCAACACCACCAAAATGAGATGCCATTTTGATAGAAAAAATTATGTCGTTTCTTGTTATTGCATAAAAAAACTATCAATCGTGAACTGATGTAATTGACTTAGAATTCTGTGTGATGTGACCCCCTTAAAATTAGCTTCAAAATTAGATTTAAAGATTAAAGACAATCCTTTAATCAGAAAGAAATCGATGAGGCAAAAGATGAAGAAAAAAGAAGGTATGGTAGTATATGAACACTCAAAAATAATATGCAGCATTAAAATCTAGCTCTTTTGACGAATTAAGTATTTTAGAACTAACTATTTAGGCCTAGCTCTTTTTGGCTTCACTCATTGAACTCATAGGTCCCAGTGCTTGACCTTTGGCCTAAATTTGATATTCCCTTCCGTTTTAATTTTATGACTGCATCTTTTTTATTTAGTTGATTCATTAAAGTGTAGCCCCTTTTTTATATATCAAATGTGGATTATTTTCCATTTATTATTTACTTTCTTGGCTAATGTCTGTAATATCCTGTTCCTAGGTTCCAACCAAAATTTGCTCACCTCTGCAATTATTTCTATTTGTATATCAAACTTATGATAGTTGCTTTTGGGTGCACCCATGCTGAACTGGGCACATTTATATTTGTTATTGTTTTATTCAAATTTCATCCTTATTGCACCTTATGTTTTGTGCTTTGCCCCATAGATTTCTAGAATCTCCCTTAACATGTAAAGATATATACGCATTCCATTTATTATATGAAACTTTTGTAATAAAAACAAAACCATTGGTTGGCAAGTTTTGAATTGTTTGTGGAAAAAACATTCTGGCTCCTGTAGGGTTCTTCACAGTTAATTTTGTAATGGACCTTTTAAAATGTTCCAACAGTGAAATTTTATCTTGGTGTGCTTCTTCAGTTGTGTGTAAATTTATCCAAATTCATGTGAAATGGTGGATTTCATAGCCATGAGAGCCTTAGTCAATGTAAGAAGCCTTTTATATTCAGGACAGTGTTGGTCTTTCCCTAAAAATTTTTTCAAATTCATTCTAGTAATTAAGATCATCTTATTATGTTAACTTTAAATAGTGAAAGAGGAAAGTGCATGATGTTCACTGGACTGAACAACATCTAATCAGAATTTTTCTGCTCATTTTCAAACATAACTCACTGGCCAAAACTCTAATTCATTACTGAAATCTTCTTTGCACCTTAATCAGTAAACAACATGAATATTGGTTAATTTAATCAATGTCTATGTTATTGGTTTAACTTATAGAAGGTGCTCTTAGTGTACTACAGAATTCCTCTAAAATTTTATCTGATTAGACAGACTTAGTCATACCCAAAGACTGAACACACAGTGATGGCATTATTATCCTTGAGTACTATTAGTGAGCCACCTACTGGTGGTTACAGCCCAGTGTAGTATTGATAGTGATTGGTATAAAAATAAATTCAATTGAACCTAGATTATGATACTTTGAAGTATGATTTCACCACACTTATAAGTCATGCTGTTTGTTGGGTTGCTGGTTCATATATTATTACATCCAGCTCAACATGAATTTGTGGCAGTTTTGAATGTTTCACCACACCCTCACTGGTAGTTTTTAATGCCTCACTAGCCACATCCTTATAGTTGTCCATTCCCAGTAGTTCTGAATACTTCACCCTCCCTTCTTGATATGCTTTAATGAATTGCTTGTAGTATTATTCTTTACTCTTATTTTTTTGTCCTTACATCTTAGATTCCATCAACAATTAGATGCATCTTTAATGTAACCTCATGATTTATGTAATGCAGGTTATTTATTGACTAGTAATAACCTCAGTAGTAACCCTCCTGTTATTGATAACACATTTGCATTCTCAGTAATGCTTAATTTCTAGTATCAGAAGAAAGTTTTTTGAAGTCAGTAGGATTGTGGCACTGCACTAAATATCTATTTGCAATCCCTGGGATTTAAATAATTTTATTCTTTTTATTTTTTGTTCTCATGACTGCTTTTTTCACCCAAGAAAAGATAGACAGCATTCTAGCAGTAATGTCAGTCAACAGACCTTTAATATATATGTTTCTGGTATTTATTCAGCAGGTTTGTCATGTAATGTTTTGGGGACTTACATTTCCCACACATCAGAAATTATAATTAACTAATGTAGGTTGTGTAGTATTAAAATGAAAACATTTTTAATTTCATTTCAGCGTACGTACATACATACATTTTTGGTAATGGTTTGCTTATTCCAACCCAATTTGGAAGATTACTTTAGCCTCTGTTAGGCAAATGTCTTGCCCAAATGAAGCATAATGAAATGCATCATTAAATATACATGAAATACATATTAGGTTTGAGAACAATAGCATTAATGATGCTATGTATTATTAATTAACCATTTCTTGTGAATGGTTGGATGTTACTGTAGTTGGGTAGATAAGTTGTAGTACTTAATGATTACACTGTATGAGTCAAGAGTAACTTCACTGTAATTCATTGTTGTAGCTAGTCAAATTTTATACTCTATATTGATTACAGTCTTTTGTTGCACAAGACATTATTGTCTGAAGACATACACACTGAAGTAGTGTAGTTGCCCAAAAGAGATCTTAAAATGAACTCCATTATATATGTAGATAAGTATATTTTCACTAAAATATGTTAGTAGTATGTCTAACAAGCAAATAATGTATGTGAATATATTTATCATAAATACATTTTAGATTTCATTGTAAATTTTCTTTCCTTTCTAATAAGTATGATGGATACTTATGCCTCAGCATTAATCAAACTGGGGCACTGAATATGATTAACTGTGTGATTGTGTTTATAAAGTGTTCTGAAAATTTAAAATTTAAAAACATCACCCAACTTAAGAGTGCAAGGAACTGTGGTATGGAATCCAGTTCCAAAGGCATGCAAGAGCTTATAACCCTTGCAGTGATGCTGGACATTGCACAGCTAAGCAATGAAGTTGGTGGTATTGTTATAATATTCAAGAATTGCCAAGTCTCCTATATCTAAAGTCCTTCTATAGGAGGATGCATGCAGTTCTTGCATTGGTTCATGCTCTCTACGCTTTAGCTATGAAAGGGATAATTGAGATATGTGACCCAGCCATATAGCGAGCTGGAGAAGCTCCTGTTCATCTATGGTCAGGATATGAATAGGAGGCAGGCCAGCATATCAACCCAGATGATAACATTAAGGAACTTATCACTGATCAGCAGTATGAAAAATATAGTTGGAGGACCATTTTGCATGCACACCATAAGCTGCAAGTTATGGCTATTGCAAGGGCTTTTAATCAATTTGTATTTTTCATAGCTAACAAACCTGAGGTCTTAACAATAGGATAATTTTCCAAGCACCAGCTGGTAACTGGTTAACACAATCAAAGATTGTAAAGGAATGAATCTTCGAGATCTGGCAACTCCTGCGCATATGAGGTGATAGCTGGTCAGAGACCGTGCACGGGACCTCTTCAAGCTTCAGTCTTTTCCCCAAACGAGGAAATATAATAAAAGAGATAGAGGGGTGGCTAGAGGTGGGCAGTAAAACATCAAGACCTCAGGTTTGTTAACTATGAAAAATACAAATTGATTAAAAATTTGTTATTTGTTCATATGCGGAACACACCTTTGGTCTTAACAATACGTAACATAGACTTATACTTGGTAGGAGGTACGAGTATCCCGGACCGGCTGGGAGTTAACCCACCTGACCACCCTTCCTAGAAGAACGAGGTCTAAAGAAAGTGGCTCCATGCCCATGAGAAGCTAGATAAACTGATATCTAACAACTCAGCCATCTGGGTTGAAATACAGTTATATATAATGAGATTCATTGCATCTAGGGAACCAAAGAAAATTCTGACTTCATATAACAAACCATATAACCAAAAAGGAGCTATCAAAGTCATATCCTTAGATTTTGATAATTCATTACCCTGTTTAGAACTTCACAGATCAGGCAAAATGGAGGGAAGGCGTACACCTCGAGGTTGTCTCAAGGTTGTTGGGAGGCATCCTTCGCTAGAGCAAGAGGATCTGGAACCACTGAACAGTAAACTTCCAGCTTCTTATTGAAGCCAGTCAGAAGAGGTCTAGCATAGGCCTCCCCCAAACCTGAAAGACCCTGTCTGCCACGACCAGATTCAGAGACCACTCCGTGCCCAGGATTTGATCCCAACAATTCGGCCTGTTGACAACCACAGACCTCTTGCCTGGAATGTATCTGGCAGAGCTCCACTGAGTTGTTGATTGCCCACTGGTGTAACTCGACCGTGAACGAATGGAGGTGACGAGACATTAGACCCCTGTTTGTTCACATATTCGGCCACCATGGTGTTGTCGGACATCAGAACCACCAAATGATCCTCTACCTTCTCCCAAAACTCTCTCAGACCAAGAAAAGCTGGCTTTAGCTCCTAAATGTTGATGTGTAGCAGCTTGTCTTCCGCACCCCAAACACCTGACGCTACATATGCACAAATGAGGGAGGTTGCAACACACTTGCGGCTCGATGTAGAGAATGAAGCAGCAACTGCAGATCACACAGGGAAAGATACACTAACACTCTCCGAAACACCTACTCTCTCAGGAACACAGGCGTGCTGTTCCTCACTTGCAGATGGAAAAAAGGGCAAAGTCCTTAGTCTTCCAACGCTTGATACACCGATGCAGCGGAGATGGGGGAGAAGGAGAGCAAAACAGCACTGGCTCCTTACACAATTTCTTCACAGGAGGCGGGGGCGATACAACACGCTTGCTTCCAGTCCTCCCAGCCGACATGGCAGCCAACTTATCTTCGAAAACAGAGTCCAATCTCTTAAGAACTGGCTGGCATAAAGCCTCAGATGGATCAGCAAGAGAAGGTCCGATGACATGGAAGGGAGATGCAGCAAACTAGATGGCAGAGATGATGTCACAGCAGCAAACGATGATGACACAGATGAGCGAGGCAGTGCAGCAGAGACGACTGGGAGTGACGTTATCGATGGAAGTGACGTCATAAGCGGTGATGACGCCACAGCTTCCCCTCAATCTGAACGGGAAGCAGATGCCACTGGCAGAGGAATACAAAATGACTGACCCCATGATGTCACTAGCAGGGCTGACGCCACGGCTTCCCTCTGACTAAAAGAAGCGGCAATCGTCACTGGTGGAGCAATACAAAATGGCTGACCTCAGCTACCCATGAAGACAAGGCCAGGAGGGGGGAGGGTTTGGACAGCATGAAGAGGGGGTTAGCGAGCATCCATGACGTGCGTCAGCAAATCCTCCAAGGAGGGTGGACCCCATAGACCAAGCGTCCCCCATAGCGCCGCCATTTTGGACGCCTCCAACTCTGAAATAAAAGAAATTGATGAAAAAACCTCCTCCCTCTCGGGAATCAAATTAACTCCCAAAGAAGAAGGGGCGACATTAGTACATAAATCAGCCTGAGGGCCTCCCGATACTTCCAACAATGAATCAATAGAAGAAAAGAAAGGGGACAAAGCCAAAAAACGAGAACATGGAAATCCTGGAGATCCAGGGCACATATTTTGACAAGTTCAAGATGGAGCAGAAGAAGCCATAATAACAGCACACACACCCACATACACATACACACAAGGGAAACGGCCAATGAACAGTGTAAAGGCCGAGAGAGGTCAACCACAACTCTCGTCCAGGTGGTTAAGAAAAGACTGACTTGGTGGCATGGGTACATGGTCCTTGACCACTCTTCACCTGATATATGCACGTGTTGCCAGATCTCACAAGATTCCTTGCTTTGATCTGCGATTTAAACGGATCCAGCTAGGTGCTAGAAATTATCCTATCCTATTGTTAAGACCGAAGGTTTGTTCAAGTATGAACAATTGTTAGAAAAAATAAGCCCAAAATGCAAGGATGAGCAAACAATCCCTGGACACATAGGAACAATGGAAATTACATTCAAAACAGAAAAAACTGTAGTCATAGTTAGCTCTCCATGACAAATGACCACACTGTCCTGGAAGGCAAAAAATACTAATGCATATTAGTAATTCACAAATCATTGGAAAACACCATCAGAAGGGAGAAAGCTAAAAAGTGATCGGTGTATAAATGAATAAATGATACATCATATGAATGTGAAGGTGCTAATTCTCAAAAAGCAACTCAGAACACATCAACACCAATGGAGCTGCACAAAATGTAAAGATGTGGGGACCATGACTGTAACTCCTTTGAAGACCAGCGGGTACTAAAAAAGGGATTTTGACGAAGGAAATATCTATTTCTGGGCAAGGGCCCGTGTCGCCCAGTGAAATGTCCCTTCAGCACACATTTCTAAGGTAAATTATTGCTAACATACCAGAGAAAAAAGCTAATATGGAAATGTCAAAATATTCTTTCTCGCTCACCTTATTTAAAGGTGTCGGTATGGTTTCTGGGGCGAGTGAAACCACTACCAGGGGTCCTTTGCCATTTAGATTCATCCTCCTTCAAAATCCCTCTACTAGAGAGGAGCCGACCTAAGGCCCACTCCCCGCTACCGTTACTGCTAGCGCCTCTGACGTCATACCTGGAGTTAGCACACGGGCCCTTGCCCAGAAATAGATTTTTCCTTTGTCAAAATCCCTTTTCTGGGCTCAGCCCGTGTCGCTATGTAAAATAGTAGCAGAGAAATGGCCACAAAAGCTTGGAACAATGGAGTGCAAAAGAATATCGTAGGAAAAATAAAAAACAATTAAGGTTTAAGGTTAATTAGTATAATCTAAAAATAAAGTTATGAACTAGGTAACAAAGGTACTGAAAAGAGTACATACAGTAAACCATGGTTAACCTTAAAATTAGATACAATATTAAATTAAAGTGTGATTAATCCTAAAATTAAAATACAAGGAAACATCACAACTATGTACAACATGTGGCATCCAAGGTACGACAAATGCTACATGGTGGCAGAGCCACGGCAAGAATGTCAGTGAGGCAGGTAGAAAGGAGATTAGATTGAAACTACTTACTACTACTTAAGCAGTGTCAGAAAAAAACTGTTTCCCGCTACCACTGCTGCAAATTTAAGTGCTTCTAAGGACATAAGATAATGGTGTTTAAATACTGTCGGAGATTTCCAGCCTGTATACTTCCTTCAGATCATCAAAATTCATATGCTTCAAGTAGTTAACAGAGGTAGCCACTGCCCTAATGTCATGTACATGAGGGAAGGACTCTGGGTTGGCTTGTTTAATGAAATATATTTGTTGCCTGATTCCTTTTAAGGAAATAGTGCCACCTTTTTCCCTCATAAATAAAGGGCCTGAAGATCTTAGGGCCATCCTATTTAGGTATGCTCTTAGGGCAGTAACTGGGCATAAGGATGGGTCCTGTGGAAGTGGGAGAATTTTCCACGGGGCCCACCTATCTAGTGGGTCCTCATTTTTAGCTAGAAATTGACGATCTGGAGAAAGTAATACTTCTCCTGAAGGGAGAAACTCTATATGACCAGAGTCTCTAGATAGAGCCAACAGTTCAGATACCCTGGCTCCTGAAGCTAGACTTAAAAGGAATAATGTTTTCCTCAGGAGGGGTAAAAAGTCACATGATTCATTATCAGTGTTTGGGGCCAGTTTGAGAACATCATTTAAGAACCATGACACAGACTTAGGCCTCTCTGATGGCCTGAGTCTAGCACAGGCCCTGGGGATAGATGAAAAATAAGAGTCTGTTAGGTCTATTTTGAAACCAAACTGGAAGATTTTCTTGAATGCAGATTTAGTAGTAGTGATAGTACTTGCTGCTAAACCCTTTTCAAACAGTGTCCTAAAAAAGGATATGGCCAGATTGGTTGTCATGGTTTGGGTTTCAGAATTCCTCAGGAATATAGCTAGTTTTTTAACTGCTGAGTCATATTGACGTAGGGTTTACTCCTGTTTATCCGATTCTAAGAATAGGATATTTTGAGGGTCAATGTTGGCATCCCTTTTTGCCGCAAACTTCATGAAATCCATAAAGTTAGGGTTTTCTGAATTCCTGAGGAAGCGTACACAGTCTTCGTGTGTTGTCCCAATTCCAATAATAGTGGGAACCAATTGCTATTGGGCCAATTGGGGGCTATTAGGGCAATGTGTCCCTTGAATGTCCTGAGTTTGTTCAGAACCTTCAAGAGAAGATTCACTGGAGGAAAGATGTAAATCTTCTTCCACTGATTCCAATCTATAGCCATGGCGTCCGTGGCATAAGCCAGAAGGTCCAGGTTGGGAGCCACGTAACAAGGGAGTTTGTGGTTCGACTCCGTGGCGAAGAGATCCACCTGAAGCCCTGGGACTTGTTGACAGACCCAGTTGAATGACTGCCTGTCCAGGGACCACTCCGATTCCAGTGGGACTGAGCGAGATAGCACATCCGCTATTACGTTCCTTACTCCCGCTAGATGGGTGGCGGACTGGTGCCATTTGTTCTTGGCTGCCAATGAAAATATGGCTATCATGACATGGTTCACATGGCTTGACTTGGAGCCTCCCCTGTTGATGCAGTGTACTACCACTGCACTGTCTAGCACCAGTTTGATATGAGATTTCTTGGCTGGATGAAGCTTTTTCAGGGTGAGGAACACTGCCATAGCTTCTAGTACGTTGATATGAAGCTGGCGGAATGGAAGGGACCAGGTTCTTTGTACCTTCTTGTACTGAGAGTACCCTCCCCAGCCAGTTAGTGACGCATCTGTGTGGATAACTAGAGCCGGCGGAGAGAACTGAAGAGGAATTGTCCTTGACAAATTCTTGACCTCCGTCCATGGGCGGAGGCGTTTGCGTAAGATCGCCAGGACAGTGGATAGTTTGTCTCGGGATCTGTTGTTTGCTCTTGAGCGCCAGACGCTGTTTATATCTTTCAGTTTTGCTTTTAACAGAACGTCTGTTCGAAGCAAATTGGAGAGAGCCTAGGAACCCTTCCTGGTTCCTCCGGGACGTCTGTTTGCACTTGAGAAATTGTCTGATTGCTTTGGCTATTTCTCTTCTTTTCAACGGCGGAATTGATAGAGTGTGGGAGTTCAAGTCCCATTGAATGCCTAACCACTGAAAGCGAGACTCTGGTGTTAGCCGGGGACTTGGTCTTGTTTATCTGGAACCCTAGGTGTTCCAGAAACTGGATTACTTTGACCGTTGCTTTGTGGCATTTCTCGATGCTTGTGGCCCAAACGAGCCAATCGTCCAGATAAGCAACTAGCATTATTCCTTGAGACCTGAGTTCTTAAACGACTGTCTCTGCCAGTTTTGTAAATATCCTGGGGGCTACATTGAGCCCGAAAGGCATTACCTTGAATGAGAATGCTTGGTTCCCTAGCCTGAAGCCTAGGAACAGGTGGAAGTGTCTTGCTACTGGAACATGATAGTATGCGTCTGTAAGATCGATAGAGGTGGTGGCGGCCCCACGGGGTAGTAAGGTCCGCACCTGCGAGATGGTCAGCATTCTGAACTTGTCGCAACAAATCAATAAGTTTAGACGGGACAAGACTAGAATTATTCTTCGTTTGTTTGAGCCTTTCTTTGGCACGCTGAACAAGTGACCTTGAAACTTTAAATGCTTGACTCTTGACACTACTCCTTTCTGAAGGAGTTCTGGAGCGTACTCTATCAATTCCGCTGTTGGTTGTTGATGGAAGGTTTTGGATGGAGGAGGACCTTTGATCCAGCTCCAGCCAAAACCTTTGGACACAATACTTGGGCTCATTTGCTGAACCTCCATCTGTGGCGAAAGAGGAACAGTCTCCCTCCTACCTGAGGATTCTCACTGGCTCGGGGAAGGGCTTGTCCCGCGCCCTCCTCGTAAGTGCTTACCTTGGCTAGATGCTCTTCCGCCGCCTCTCTGGCGGAAGGCACCTCTAGCTCTGCTACCCCTGCCAAACCTGTTGAATGGCTGAAAGGATTGGCTTTCAAAAACTGGGTTGAAAGCCGGGGAGACAGCGTAGGAGGTTGAAGCCTGCGTGTGCTGTGGTTGCGCCACCAGCACAAACTGTTGTTGTGGCTGCGCCTTGGAGGTGGACGGTTGCAGTACTTGTGATACCGGAACCGCCTGCATTACTGCCTGTTGCTGAGGAGCCTGGAAAGGCTGGAATTTCCTAGGCTTCTTGGATTTCTTATTTGATGCGGCCGATTCCGACTTCCTCTTGCTGGTCAATCCCCAGCAAACCTTCAGACTCTGGTTGAGTCTGGTTGCCTCGCAGTGAACTGAGTTCACTACCGACTCTGGGAAGAAATCAACACCCTAGATGGAAGCAGCTAAGAGGTTATTGGGCTCGTGTCGGATGGTGGCCTCCGCAGGACATGTTTCCGACAATTCCGTCTAGCTATGACGAAATCATATAAGTCACATTGCATTGTATACAATTGTGACTTTGCTATGATTTTGAATAGCGGCTCTTCTCCGTAGAACAGAGCCAATACCTTCGTCATAACTAGAGTATTGAGGGACCTGGACAATCTCATTCGGGCGTTGAATTCAGCCTGGATGAGGCTGTCCAGAAGCCTGAGTAGTCTCTCACTAAACTGCGAGATGGCACAGTCCGGTTTGAGTTTCCCGACCGAAAAGGTGGCTGGGATATCTAACCATAGATCGTCTGTTCCGGGGAGCAAGAGGGATGTAGGTTCCGTCTCCCGGAGCTGCGGCATTGGCTCATCTTTCATCGCGGCCTGTATAGTGAGCTCTGCTACCTTCGAAGTGAACGGGATGGGCGTTTCCACGTCCACGGTGAAAATCGTGAAGGCACTTTTAAAGGCTTGGACCCTGGTGTTATTGCATTGCCACTCTTCCAGGCTCCTAAGCCATTCACGTTGAGCTTGATCCTGGGAGAGGATTACAGTCTCCTTCGGGATCTTGTCTTCTCTCCTCATCGCCGCTTCCGTAAGGCGGGCATAGCCGATGAAGGGGGGCTGCAGATCTGCCGGATGGAACTTGAAGTCCTCAAGCCTTCGAGTTCCACAGCCCTCCAACGTCAGCATCCCGTCTACGAAGGGAGCGTGGGAAGAAATCCTCCAGGGATTGCTTGCCGTGAAGGTAGGGAGAGTACGTGAGTCCGGCATGGTTTGGGCTACCATGCCGGGCTGTGCAAGACCTGTCGCAGGATTCTCTCGGAGACCTGCAATGAGGTTCTCCTGAGTGACTAGTCTCTCCGAAATGGCTCGGATTGACTGTCCTGACTCCTCCAAAGAAGACGAGATCTGGGTAAACATCTCTTGGAACTTATTTTGGACTAAGTTCCCGACCAGACTACCCATCTGCTGCATAATATTGGCCGAAAAATTTGCAGTGAAGGTGTCCGGGTCGAAAGGTGAAGGTTCCACCTTTTCTTTGGGGGTCCTAGGACGGGTTTCTGTAGAGGTTGAAGGCTCAGGGTCGGAGAAGAGCTGAGCCTTGT
Source organism: Macrobrachium nipponense (assembly GCF_015104395.2). Taxonomy (NCBI): domain Eukaryota; kingdom Metazoa; phylum Arthropoda; class Malacostraca; order Decapoda; family Palaemonidae; genus Macrobrachium; species Macrobrachium nipponense. Next base: position 68,329,938 of record NC_087217.1, on the reverse strand, counting down.
CCCTAGAAGACTTGGACTTGGAACCCTTCGAGTGTGAAGTCATTCTAGTCTTGTCCACTCCGGGATGGTGAGCCGAAGATTTCTGGGCGCTACTGGAATCTGACTTCTTGGACAGAGTCTTTTGAAGCGATTTAAAGTCACGCTTACCTTTGACTTTAGGGATCATGTGATGGTAATTGCTTCATAGCAAAGGAAGTTAAAGGAAAGGAGAATGCATTTTCGAGAAGTTCGGCAGTAAGGAGGCTTTCGCGCCCGTGTTGGAGGGGCCTATTCTTGCAGTTGTTCTAGAATCGTCGGGTATGTTGTGGAGCTCAACACATGCCAATGTGTCGGGAGAAACGCCGCGATCTCTGATGCAATACCTCGTCTAGATTCATCAAAGAATTTCTAAAAATCTTGCGAGTGAGTCTGTGACATTCACCGTAGGCTCTGCCCCGAGTGCCGTATAAATACGATGGTCGTAGCAAGAGAGAGATCACCAGTTAGTCACAGAGAGATATCCTCAGTAAGAGCCACAGATCAGATTATCGGTATGAGATCAGCAGCTGCAGAGATCATCCGAGGGAGATAAGAGAAAGGAACCAACGAAGGATCAGGAAAAAATTTGCTCGGGAGTTGGTTGGATATTGGTCTAGTCATCTTCAGGAGTGGACGGATTATTTCGTGTTATCTCGACGTCAGAGGAGAACCTGAAGCGGACCTCTCTAAGAGGCCGTAACATTGTGTCGACCTTTGCCCAGGATATTTTGACACCGTAACATTGTGGCAACCTTGCTTAGGCTATCAACACTTTAACAGTTTGAAACAGGGAGGATATAGAAAGAATCAGAATGAGTGAGATGGTGAAAGAGTTTATTGAGTCAGGTAAGCTACTAGGTCTAGAGGGGAATGATCTCCGTGAGTATGTTGAGAAGAAAGAAAGAGAAAAGTATGAGAGAGGTGAAAGAGCGGCTGAGAGAGAGGAAAGAGCGGCTGAGAGAGGTGAAAGAGCGGCTGAGAGAGAGGAAAGAGCGGCTGAGAGAGAGGAAAGAGCAGCTGAGAGGGAAGTGCAGCAAGCGAGAGAAGCAATGATGATGCAGCAAGAGAAAGAGAGAGAAGCAATGATGATGCAGCAAGAGAAAGAGAGAGAAGCAATGAAAATGCAGCAAGAGAGAGAAATGTTGGTAATGCAGCAGGAAGAGAGAGAGAAAGAACGTATGCATGAGTTGGAAACTGCTCAGTTAAGGGAAAGTACTTGTAACAGTCGGACAGGCGAGAACGGAAACGAAGCTGATACGTTAGGTATGAGTGCAGTACTAAAATTAGTACCAAAGTTTGATGAGGATGATTTTACGACATATTTCATGTGTTTTGAGAAGTTAATGGAATGAGTAGGTTCTCCTAAAGAAACGTGGACTTTATATTTGCAGTCAGTTTTGAGAGGTAGGGCGCTTACTGTGTATAGTTGCATGTCTAAGGAGGAATGTGATAATTACGATATCATGAAAGAAACCGTTCTTAGCGCATATAGGTTAGTACCAGAGGCGTACTGTAAGAAATTTAGAAATTTGAGAAAGGATGAAAATATTACTTATGTAGAATACGGTAAGAAGTTGGATAGGCTGTTTTTAGATTGGTTAACTTCTGCTAAGGTTGAGGATTTTGACGGTTTGAAGAACTTAGTGTTGTTAGAAAACTTCAAAGATAATGTATCCCCTGAGATTAAACTTTATATAGAGGATAGGCAAGAAATATCTTTTGCAGGAGCAATTAGGCTAGCTGACGAATATAGTCTAACTCATAATTTGAGTGTTAGTAAGAAACAAAATGATCCTTCGTCTGGTAGAGTACAAAGCAGTAAAGGTTTCAGTCCTAGTAATAGCAATGCGAGTAAAAGTGACTATTCCTGTTATACATGCGGAAAACCTGGTCATACGTCTAAGGTTTGTAAGAGTAAGGTGGCATCTAGTGGCTCAGAATTAACTTGTTTCCGATGTAATGAGAAAGGGCATTTAGCGAGAAATTGTGCAGTAGAAAAGAAGGACGGTAAGAAACCAGTGTCTCTAGTTAACCTTTCGTCAAGTAGGGATGATGTGATGAGAGAAACAAGGAAAATTTTTCGTGAATTTCTGTCAGAAGGCGTAGTTTCCTCTCTTGGAGGAGTAGATTCGAGAGAAGTAGTCTTGCTTCGAGACACAGGTGCCGCTGTCTCACTGATTAGAATAGTGTGTGCCGAACAGGGCAGAAATCAATATGGAAGAGAAAGTCATGTTAGGTGGATTTCCTAACACTTGTGTTCTTTGTCCTTTGTTGAAGTTGAATTTAGAAAGTCAGGTAGTGTCAGGAGAAGTAAAACTTGCAGTTGTGGACAGTTTGCCCGTCGAAGGCGTTGACATTATTGTCGGTAACGACTTAGCTTTATCCAAGAATGTGAATCCTGTTGTGAGGAATATTCCAGTGCCTGAAATGGTAGTAACTAGGTCGGGTTTAGATACAGACATAGACTACGATCATAATTTGTTCGTGGATTCGAACGAGAGTAAGTTCGTGGATTCAAACGAGAGTAAGTTCGTGGATTCGAACGTGAGTAAGTTCGTGGATTCGAACGTGAGTGAGTTCGTGGATTCGAACGAGTGTGATAGAGGTAGCGAGGTTGATCTTGGCATGAGTGTGGCTGAGAGACCTAACTCTATCGTTGACAGTTATAGCCAAGGGGAAGGCGTAGCTGTCGAGAGTAACGTAGTAAATGTACCAGTATCTAGTACTAGTTACGGTGATGAATTAGGCTCTAACATTTTGGATAAGGATGAGCTAGTCAAGTTGCAGAGAGGATGAGACTCTAACCCAAATTTTTTAATATGAGCTGGATGATGATCTCGATGTGTGTAAGGAAACTTTTTGTGTAAAGGACGAAGTTTCGTGTCGTGTTTGTCCTAAGTCAGGTAGTAAAGTGGGAATCACAGAAAAATTCGTAGTTTCTAGGAAGCTTCATGAATTAATTTTGAAGTTAGCACATGATGAGAAAGGACATTTAGGAGTAAATAAAACTTTCAAGTGTATTAGTAGGGCGTACTTTTGGCCTAAGATGAAAAATGACGTGAAGAGTATGCTTAAGCTATCATGAATATCAAATTGCCGGGAAACCGATTCAAGTAATTCCCAGAGCTCAGTTGTGTAATATTCCTTCAGTAGGCGAATCTTTTGAGAATGTATTTATCAATATGGTCGGAACTTTGCCTAGAAGTAAGGGTAGAGATGATTGCATACCTAATCTTGAGTATTATAAAAACAATCTAAGAGATGTTTGGCAGCTAGCAGAGGAGAACGGAAGCGCTTGGCTCTTATCAAAAGAAAACCCGAAGTCTAGGGGGAACTGAAGGAAAACATTAGCTTAGAGCAAAAGAGAGAAGTTTGTGTGTAAGAGATAAAGTTTTAGTACTAGTCTCGAGAGAAAGTCCACTTTTACCTTATAAGTTCGAAGGTCCTTTTTCAGTGTTAGAGGAGAGGGGAAATATATATCATAGAATTAATGTGGGTAAGAGTAGAGCAAAGGCAAGGAATGTAAATTTGCTTCAGAATTATAAAGAACGCCCCGTGCCATGCTGCCGCCCGTGCCCTTGGTAATTGTGTCCCAGAGAGAGAAGTTAGTTTTGAGAAAGACGCAAGAGGTGTCTTAGTCTTTCAAAGTTTTGAGCAGAGTTCAGAAAACGGAAATAGTAAGAGAGAAGGATAATGTTATAGCAGATAGCCTCTCTAGTTTTTTCAGAATGAGTAACCTAATGACCGTTTCTGTTTTGGCACGAGTGGTTGAGTGATGAAAAAGTATTAAAGCTTTATGCAGAATTGTTTCCCCGCTGTTTAATTCTTGCTTGTCTTTAGAAAAAAAAAAAAAAAAATATATATCAGTTGATTTCATTTTTTTTTCTTTTGGGGAGGCATGTGATGGTAATTGCTTCATAGCAAAGGAAGTTAACCCTCTTACGCCGGAGCCCTAAAAATCAAAACGTCTCCCGTATGCCGGGCCTGGTTTGGAGTGAGCGCGGAAGTGGAAAAAATAATTTTTTCAAAAAATTACAGCGCGCGTACTTTGGAAGATTAAGAGTTCATTTTTGGCTCCTTTTTTTGTCATTGCCTGAAGTTAGAATGCAACCATCAGAAATAAAGAAAAAAATACTATCATTATCATATGTAAATAATGCGATATATGGTAGCGAAAAAAAAAAAAAAATTCATACATAATTGTATTCAAATCACGCTGTGCAGAAAACGGTCAAAGCTAACCAGTTACTTTTTTTTGCGTTGTATTGTACACTAAATTGCGATCATTTTGATATATAATACATTGTAAAACAATAAAAGCAACACCGGAAAAATATTATCACAAAATGATGTACGAATTCGTAACGCGCGGACGCCAAAAAAACAAAAAAATATTTTTTTAAAAAAATTCACCGTAATTCTAAAAATAATGTCTAGAGACTTCCAATTTGTTTCAAAATTAAAGACAAATGATTGAATATTATTACGATGACTGTAAGAGTTTTAAGATTTAAGAATTGCAGATTTCGAACCATGTTTCGGACGAGGTTAAAAATTAGACCGAATGTCAAAATTTTAATATATATATTTTTTCATATGCACATATTTCGAAGATGGAAAAAGCTACAACCTTCAATTATTTTTATTGTATTCTTCATGAATTTGCGCACATTTTGATATATGAAACTCTATAAAAAAGGCTAATATTAAAAGGAGCAAATATTAGGATAATGCCATGTACGTATTTCGGAGACTTGCGGCGCGAATCGGCGCGCGGAGTGAAGAAGGTAAATATATTTTTCAAAAATTCACCATAAATCACAATATTGTTTTAGAGACTTCAAATTTGTTTCATAAATGAAGAAAAATGACGGAATATTACTAGGCCGTAGAGTTTTAGCTTACAATTGCGTTTTCAACTATTTCGGTAGAGTCAAATTTGACCGAACGTGGTTTTTTTTTTGCTATTTATCGTGATTTATATGAAATAGCATTTTCAAAAAAAAGAGAAAAGCTACAACCCCTTTTCAATCATTTTTTAGTTGTATTCTACATGAAATTGCGCACATTTTCATATATAAAACTTTATGTAACAGCTAATTTTAAATGGTGCAAAACATTTCGACAATCGCACAAAAAAATTCTGATTTTTTCGGAAGAGTTACCGCGCGAACGTAATTTTTTTTTTTTCATAATTCACCATAAATCGAAAAATATTGTGCTAGAGACTTCCAAGTCGTTGCAAAATGAAGGTAAATGATTGAATATTACTAGAATATAAGAGTTTTAGCTTTACAATTGCGTTTTTTCGACCATTTTGTCGGTAGAGTCAAAGCTGACCGAAGTTGAAACTTTTTGCACTTAACGTTATTTATATGAAAAATATTTCAAAACTGATAAAAGCTACAACCATGGGTTGTTTTTTTTTTTGTATTGTGCATGAAAATTGCGCACATTTCCATATATAAAAACTTTATGTAACGGCAAATTTAAAAGGGTGCAAAACATTAGGACAATCGCACGAAAAAAATTTATCGGAAGAGTTATCGCACGAACGTAAGGAAAAAGTTTTTTCATAAATTCACCATAAATCGAAAATATTGTGCTAGAGACATCCAATTTGTTGCAAAATGAAGGCAAAATGATGAATATTACTATAATATAAGAATTTTAGCTTACAATTGCGTTTCTCGACCATTTCTGTAGAGTCAAAGGTTGACCGAAGGTTGTAATTTTTGCACTTATCGTTATTTATATGAAAATATTTCAAAATTGATAAAAGCTACAATCATGAGTATTTTTTAGTTGTATTGTGCATGAAATTGCGCACATTTTCATATATAATACTTCATGTAAAGGATAATTTAAAATGGTGCAATAATTATGTCAAAGTGACGAAATAATTTCAGAGATGTGTCACTGATACTTTTTAGTGCGATAAGAAAGAAATTCGCGCTTGCGTGCCTGCGTAGCGATTGTAAACAAAACAACGCCTTGATCCGTGAACTCCCAGCATCCCCCAAGGCGCGTGATACAAAAGTTTTCGGCTGGTAGGCCTATAAGTATTTTTCCGCGAATTTTTAAAAAAACTTTTTTGAGCCGACGTATGATACGTCCAATCGGCATACGGGAGACATTTTGACTCGACGTTTAATACGTCCAATCGGCGTAAGAGGGTTAAAGGAAAGGAGAACGCATTTTCGAGAAGTTCGGCAGTAAGGAGGCTTTCACGCCCGTGTTGGAGGCGCCTATTCTCGCGGCTGGTCTAGAATCGTCAGGCGCGTTGTGGAGCTCAACACGCGCCAATGTGTCGGGAGAAACGCCGCGATCTCTGATGCAATACCTCGTCTAGATTCATCTAAGAATTTCTAGAAATCTCGCGAGTCTGTGATGTTCGCCGTACGCTTCGCCCCCTGAGTGCCGTATAAATACGATGGTCGTAGCAAGAGAGAGAGATCGTAAGAGAGAGATCACCAGTTAGTCACAGAGAGATATCCTCAGTAAGAGCCACAGATCAGATTATCGGTGAGAGATCAGCAGCTGCAGAGATCATCCGAGGGAGATAAGAGATAGGAACCGACGAAGGATCAGGAAAAAGTTGCTCGGGAGTTGGTTGGATATTGGTCTAGTCGCCTTCAGGAGTGGATGGATTATTTCGTGTTATCTCGACGTCGAGCAGACTTCAGAGAAGAAAAGGTCCTGCTAGAGGTTTTGGGGAGTCCTGCCTTACAAGTAGACTAGTTTCTGCAATACGGAGTCAAGAGGACGTCTGCAATCACCGTTTTCCTTTTGAGAAGCCATCCCTTCAAATTGCCAAATTGACTAGCAAGTATTTGAATTGCCTCACTGTTCCCCCAGTTCATGCAGTGTAAGATTCTACCTTTTTATGTAAATAGGAGATACCATTCTGCATTTACCTATGTTAGTAAGCTTGTAAATAAACCTTTGTTGTGTTAGTGTTTCCTTCTATATTAGTATCCCCAGTTTCAACTGTTGGTGTTGAAATATATATATATTTTTTTTTAATTTCGTATCGAACCTGAAGCGGACCTCTCAGAGGCCGTAACATTGTGTCGACCTTTGCCCAGGATATTTTGACACCATAACAGATCACCTGGGCGGACTTCGGTCTGACCGACTGCCCATCCCCGGTGAATCCCTGAAAAGAAGTAGAAGTAGTAGTGGAAGAAGCTCTAGATTGGCTCAAGGGAAGACCTTGAGCCCCTACTAAACCTGCCTCACTTACATCCCTACCTGTGGCGTCTACCGTCATGGGCTCAAGGTTGAGGTCAAGCGCTGCTACTTCTTGCAGGACCTCCTGATTCGCTGGTACTCCGAAGCTAGTGCGACCTGCTCTTGTATGGTGGCGATCAGAGGAGCCGCCGCCTCCGGGTCCACATAGGAGGCTGTCTTTCCGCCGGGGAAGATGAGGGTGACCATCTCCTTGGACAGAATGTAGGGTTGGCCCTTGGTGACATTCCGTCCAAAGCCACCAACCCAGGCCTTCAAAGTGGTCAAAGCGGCGTCCCTAACCGCTTGGGCACCCTGAAAAAGAGGGTTAGTATTAATACTTAAGGCTACTTAAGATTAACTTAAAATATATACGCTGATTAATATATCACGAATTATATTGGTCAATGAATTAAATATGACAAGGTTTAGCATCCGGAGGCCTACTTACCCCGGAGGAGACCTGATCCACTAACTCGTAGCAGATCGTGTAGCTCTCGTGGTGCCAAACCAACGAATCGCTGTACCGGATCGCACAGGTAGCGTGGGTCCGGCAAACCTCGTGCCCACAGGGGTCTTGGAGTACAGCGTTGCAGTCCGACTCCATGCAGTGGGTGACCTGTAAGTGAAATGATACATGAGTATCAACGCTAACCTCCTGGACTAAGTCCATGATGTGATATATCATAACACCGGAATGCACCTGAGTTAATAGATAAATTTAAGGCTCAGTCTCTATCTGTTCTTCTGCCGTGTAACGTGGTGAGCGTCCAATAGGGTTGGTAAAACTTGAATCAGTGTGTCTTCGGCGTTGCCGGAGGACAAAAGATCACCGAGACGAGAGTAGTACCTAAACTATATGCCGGAGCGAGGAGTACTGGGACGGCGGGTGAGGAGCTGGAGGGGACCAATAATTGGTGGCGGAGTGGATAACCCCGCCGTAAAAACTTAAAATTAGAATGAGTAGGTGGTGAAACCCGGATGGGGAGCGTGGTCTCCTCCAACTTAGACTAAAATAAAGGATGTTAAGAATAAAAGTAAACATGCATGAGGTATAAAAAGATGCCGGAGCCCTCCCAGTCACTGGTCCTGGGACCTGGCAATGCCGGAGCCCTGATCCACCGGAGCGGGGGAGGGTGATGACTCGGGGTAGGGGAGCTCGGCCTGAGAACCGAGGAGAGCCGAGCGTAACCGAGCCTGGTGGCCAACCAAGACTCGGCCAGGCAGGGGTCCCCCCGGTACTCTATGGGGAGAGCGGTGTTGAGCCGAGCCAGTGTCGAGTGTCCCACAGCTAACTCCCGTATCCCCCGCGTGGTGGGGGGAGGAAGGGAGGGAGCTCGGATCGGTTGCCAGGGACAACGTGAACGAGCGTATCTCCCCCCTGGAGGGGGGAGTAAGCATGGGGGACCGACGCTGGGTGGCTCATAGCGGTCGCCTGGACCCTTCTCGGTCGTGGGATGAGCCACGCAGTGAGAAAGACCATGCGATCGAAGGTGGCCTAGGCCAGCCCGAACCGTCTCGAAAAGCATGAACATCAATAACATCCTAGCAAAACACAGGGGAGAAGGAAGAAATATGATGGAGAAGAGAAAGAAGAGTCCTGGAGAAGCTGGATCAGACCAACCGAGAAGGGAGGGCGACCTTAGCGAATCAAAGCAGCTGGGCTATGCTGATATGTAGAAACGTAGGGCGGTGACCAGGGTAGCTCAGGACCAAAAAGAAAGGACCTAAGTCCTTTAGGGAGCCTATCATAGAGACCTGACAACTAAAAGAACATGCATGCATGAACTTTGAGCTGAAGGAAGCGATGTAGGCTACGAGCTTAGAGCGAACTCTTAAACAACCCCCGTGATAAAAATTACATAAATAATATCAATGATACGTCAATAATGCATCACCATTAGAATAATAATGTACTGCTAAATAATTCGCGCACAAACAGTATAGAAGACCGAGTGTAGCACGAAACAACAGAACACGTGGGAGCGAGCTGCGCAAGGCGGCTTGGGAACAAAGCCGTCCGGGCCGCCATCTATAATAACCAAAATAAAATGGTTAAACGGGCCCTTGGCCAACTTTAAATGATATAAAACATTATTAGCAGTACTTAACTTGGATGCAGATGAGTCTTGACGTTGCATGATGAAAGAATATAAATCCAGAGCGAGCACAACACAGAGCAAGAAAAACGTGTGCGGTCTGGATCGTGCTAACGAAAAGGAATGACGTCAGAGGCGCTAGCAGTAACGGTAGCGGGGAGTGGGCCTTAGGTCGGCTCCTCTCTAGCAGAGGGATTTTGAAGGAGGATGAATCTAAATGGCAAAGAACCCCTGGTAGTGGTTTCACTTGCCCCAGAAACCATACCGACACCTTGAAATAAGGTGAGCGAGCCAGAATATTCTGGCATTTCCATATTAGCTTCTTTCTCTGGTATGTTAGCAATAATTTACCTTAGAAATGTGTGCTAAAGGGACATTTCACGTAGCTGGGCCCAGAAACAGGTTTTTCCTATGTCAAACCTATTATTTAGATGAATTCATCCACAGTGAAAAACTAAATAAAACACTCTCCGTACAGTTTAGTTTATTAAATAACAAGTATAAGTAACATTTTTTTTTAAGTAATGAAATACAGTATGTATGTTGTATGTGAAAGATTCACAAGCAATGAAACATTATGATGAAGTTTTGCTATTTACTAATGATAGAAATACATACCTGGAATCAGGCACTTGAATATGGATGGATGTAAGCATCTCTAATTAGGCACCAAAAAACATAAATTTTGAATTACAATTGGTATTTTTATTTTTTAGCGCAAGCTGAAAACCAGTTGAAATGACAAATTTTGAATCAATTTTTTTTCTACTAACAAACCTGCAGTCTTAACAAAAGGGAAATTTCTCTAACACCTGCTGGAGTCCAGTTTAAATAAAAGTACAGTCGACCCCTGCCTATTCACGGATTTTTGTGAAACTTATCAAATTATTCATGAAAAATTTGGTAATAAAAAAAAAAAAGTTGAGAAATATTCACTAATTTACTGTATTTTCATGACTATATTCACTAATTTACTGTATTTTCATGACTATACATTTTTTATGATAAAAAATCATTTACTAATCTTCAAATATTAATATTAAAGACAGCAAACTATAAAAAAAACATTTTTTTTTCAATGCATATTAAATATTAATGTACTGTAGAAGTACATACGTACTTAACTTCCAGTGTTTCCCCATGTAATGTAAAAAGAAAACAAGACTGCTTCAAGTGTTTCAGGTGATAGCTTAAGGTATATTCTGTGTAGGATAACAGTTTAAGGTATACATTTGGTGTTTGAACTATTAAAATAGGCAGTTACAAGCATTTTTTGAGGGAGGTCTGGTATTTTTAACTAATTAATAGCCAGTTGCTAGCATTTCTTGAGGGGGGATGTCAAGTATTTGCGGATTATAGCTTTTCGTGGGTGTTTAAGGTCCCTATCCCCTGCGAATAGGGGGGGTTGACTGTCCAAAGATCTTGGTGACAACAGGCATTAGCCAAGATAGAGGAGGGCACAGCCAGCTTGCCTTTACCCATCCCAGCTACAAATCCATCAGTTTCCTCTAGCCCAGGTAACAAAACGAAGGGTGGCTTGAGATGGGCCATATATGTACATGAAGACCACAGGTTAGTTGATTAGTTATGGAAAACAAATTTTCCAAGACAATTTGTATTTTTCATAGCTACAAACCTGAGGTCTTAACAATAGGATAATTTCTAGTGCCTAGCTGGATCCAGTTCAAAAACAGATGAAAGCAAGGAATCTTGTGATATCTGGCAATGCATGCGTAGATCGGGCGAAGAATGCTCGAGGACCACTCACCTACGCCACCACGTCAGTCTTTCCCAACTCAGGATGTCTTAACACACAGGGGCGGCTAGAGAGGGGCAGTATAATGTTAAGACCTCAGGTTTGTAGCTATTAAAAATACAAATTGTCTTAGAAAATTTGTCATTTGTTCATATGCGAACAAACCTTTGGTCTTAACAATAGGATAGACTCATACTTGGAGGGATGTAAAAGACATCCTAAACCACCTGGGGGCCAAACCACCAGTCCAGCTTCCAGAAGAAATGACTTCTGGAGAGGGACTGAAGCCCGTTGAGAAGCTAGATAAATTGATATCTAACCACTCATTCCCTGAGTGACGTACAATGATATAAGTAGGGGAGAACCATTGTATAGGGAACCAAAGAGAAACTGACTGTCCAATAGCAAACCAATACACCAGAGTTTGTACTACTCTCAACTCCTCCTTGCCAAGGAGTGGTGCATATGCTACCGAATAGAGGGTTTTATATTTGTATATTAAACGACCACACTATCAATATGACTACCTTAAGGCGCTGTCACACTAGTGAAATTTCCGTTGACTTTTGAATTTGACGTCGACTTTTCATGTTTTGACGACGACTTTCTGGTGTCGTCGTCACGAATTTTGAAAATGGTACCGATCGAATTCAACCCATCGCTACCATCGACTTTATTGTTTGTTTATATTTTGGAGAGCGCGCATTTCAAGTCATCAGATGCAAGATGGAGTGCATGGTACAGTGGCCAAGATTGGCAGAACAGTTTTTTGTCGAAGATATGGGGGAGAGACGATGCTTATTGGACCATAAGCATGATAGTTTTATGAAAAAGGGTCTTAAATGAAAAAAATTACCAAGAGATCACCATGTGACTCGGGGAAAACTTTCCTGAACTTGCTGATCTTTATACAGATAAGCATGCTATAGCCTATTGTGAATATCAGATTGTAATACAGTGGTACCTCGAGATACGAAATTAATCCGTTCCAAGGCAGCCTTCGTATAATGAGTTTTTCGTATCTTGGAACACATTTTACATGTAAAATGGCTAATCCGTTCCAAGCCCTCCAAAAACACCCCATTAAATTTCATAATAAAGCTAAATTGACCTATAAACAATGAAATACTACAACAATTTGGACCATTCAATACCTAAATTAAGAATAAAAATCCAAAACCTGTAAATAAAGTGTATATTAATGTACAAGAAATATTATTACTGTAACGTAAAATGTGGAAGCTTACCTTCGAGTTTAGGCTATCTCCGATAGTGGCGGCAGAGGAGGAGGAGGACAAACGGCAGATAACGTACATACGTACGTACACCTAACTTTACGAAAACACATAAAAAATTTAAGGAAAACTATAAAACTAAAATTTACGAAACACCTTAACAAAACTGTAACACTTAACTTACAAAAATGGTACCGATCGAATTCAACCCATCGCTACCATCGACTTTATTGTTTGTTTATATTTTGGAGAGCGTGCATTTCAAGTCATCAGATGCAAGATGGAGTGCATGGTACAGTGGCCAAGATTGGCAGAACAGTTTTTTGTCGAAGATATGGGGGAGAGACGATGCTTATTGGACCATAAGCATGATAGTTTTATGAAAAAGGGTCTTAAATGAAAAAAATTACCAAGAGATCACCATGTGACTCGGGGAAAACTTTCCTGAGCTTGCTGATCTTTATACAGATAAGCATGCTATAGCCTATTGTGAATATCAGATTGTAATACAGTGGTACCTCGAGATACGAAATTAATCCGTTCCAAGGCGGCCTTCGTATAATGAGTTTTTCGTATCTTGGAACACATTTTACATGTAAAATGGCTAATCCGTTCCAAGCCCTCCAAAAACACCCCATTAAATTTCATAATAAAGCTAAATTGACCTATAAACAATGAAATACTACAACAATTTGGACCATTCAATACCTAAATTAAGAATAAAAATCCAAAACCTGGGGGGGTTTAAAAATAAAGTGTATATTAATGTACAAGAAATATTATTACTGTAACGTAAAATGTGGAAGCTTACCTTTCGAGTGAGGCTATCTCCGATAGTGGCGGCAGAGGAGGAGGAGGACAAACGGCAGATAACGTACATACGTACGTACACTTAACTTTACGAAAACACATAAAAAATTTAAGGAAAACTATAAAACTAAAATTACGAAACACATTAATCAAAAACTGTAACACTTAACTTACAAAAATGGTACCGATCGTATTCAACCCATCGCTACCATCGACTTTATTGTTTGTTTATATTTTGGAGAGCGTGCATTTCAAGTTCACTCAGATCCAAGCAAAATGGAGTGCATGGGTACAGTGGCCAAGATTTGGCCAGAAACAGTTTTTTTGTCGAAGATATGGGGGAGAGACGATGCTTATTGGACCATAAGCATGATAGTTTTATGAAAAAGGGTCTTAAATGAAAAAAAATTACCAAGAGATCACCATGTGACTCGGGAAAACTTTCCTGAACTTGCTGATCTTTATACAGATAAGCATGCTATAGCCTATTGTGAATATCAGATTGTAATACAGTGGTACCTTGAGATACGGAAATTAATCCGTTCCAGGTCGGCCTTCGTATAATGAGTTTTTCGTATCTTGGAACACATTTTACATGTAAAATGCTAATCCGTTTCCAAGCCCTCCAAAAAACACCCCATTAAATTTCATAATAAAGCTAAATTGACCTATAAACAATGAAATACTACAACAATTTGGACCATTCAATACCTAAATTAAGAATAAAAATCCAAAACCTGTAAATAAAGTGTATATTAATGTACAAGAAATATTATTACTGTAACGTAAAATGTGGAAGCTTACCTTTCGAGTGAGGCTATCTCCGATAGTGGCGGCAGAGGAGGAGGAGGACAAACGGCAGATAACGTACATACGTACGTACACTTAACTTTACGAAAACACATAAAAAATTTAAGGAAAACTATAAAACTAAAATTTACGAAACACCTTAACAAAACTGTAACACTTAACTTACAAAAATGGTACCGATCGAATTCAACCCATCGCTACCATCGACTTTATTGTTTGTTTATATTTTGGAGAGCGCGCATTTCAAGTCATCAGATGCAAGATGGAGTGCATGGTACAGTGGCCAAGATTGGCAGAAACAGTTTTTTGTCAAAGAGTGGATGGGAGAGACGATGCTTATTGGACCATAAGCATGATAGTTTTATGAAAAGGGTCTTAAATGAAAAAAATTACCAAGAGATCCACCATGTGACTCGGGGAAAAGGCTTTCCTGAACTTGCTGATCTTTATACAGATAAGCATGCTATAGCCTATTTGAATATCAGATTGTAATACAGTGGTACCTCGAGATACGAAATTAATCCGTTCCAAGGCGGGCCTTCGATAATGAGTTTTCGTCATCTTGGAACACATTTACATGTAAAAGGCTAATCCGTTCAAAGCCTCCAAAAACACCCCATTAAATTTCATAATAAAGCTAAATTGACCTATAAACAATGATAAATACTACAACAATTTGGACCATTCAATACCTAAATTAAGAATAAAAATCCAAAACCTGTAAATAAAGTGTATATTAATGTACAAGAAATATTATTACTGTAACGTAAAATGTGGAAGCTTACCTTTCGAGTGAGGCTATCTCCGATAGTGGCGGCAGAGGAGGAGGAGGACAAACGGCAGATAACGTACATACGTACGTACACTTAACTTTACGAAAACACATAAAAAATTTAAGGAAAACTATAAAACTAAAATTTACGAAACACCTTAACAAAACTGTAACACTTAACTTACAAAAATCTAGAAATTACGTAAAAAAAAATTTTTCTTTTTTCTTATTTTTAACTTTTTTTACTTTTACGTAGGCTTTTTTTTTTTTTTTTTTTTTTCAGAATTTCAACTTCATCACCGCTTTCAACGTTGTTTTTCATCACTTGGTTCTTCCTTTTTGCTTTCAACTTTCTGTTTTTTATCACTTGGCTCTTCCTTTTTGCTTTCAACTTTCTGTTTTTTATCACTTGGTTCTTCCTTTTTGCTTACTCGTGCTAATGCTGAAGGCCTCTTTAAAAAATAATGATCCAAGGAAGATTGCTTCCACCTACTTTTCACAATGTTCCTGAAACGACTCAGGCAAACGTCATCGAACTGCGCAAGCATACGACCTGTGTGAGCCTTTTCGGGGTGTCTTTTTTCGATAAACGATTGCACTTTATGAAAAGCACCTAGAATATCCTTCATTTCTGCCGTTGTTGAACGACGTTAAGTTGCATGGCCTCCAACTCCTTCAGGTCATCCGTCCTTAGCTCCTCTTGGTGCTCCTCGAGAAGGTCGTTGATGTCGTCCTCGTCGACGACCAGCCCCATGGACAAGCCGAGTCCAACGATCTCGTCAAGATCTGGTTCCAAAACAGTTTCGGGATTGTCAACTGTTTCTGACTCTGCAGCACCAGCTTCGCCCACGTCGAATCCCTCGAAGTCTCTGGTGGATACAGCATCAGGCCAGAGTTTCCTCCACAAGGAATTCAAGGTTCGCCTCGAAACCTCCTGCCAAGCTAGGTCAATGAGTCGGATGCAAATGACGATGTCGAAATGCTCCTTCCAAAATTGACGCAAGGTGAGGTTTGTGGTATCGGTGATGTCGAAACATCTTTTTGAAAAGATGTTTCGTGTACAGCTTCTTAAAGTTCGCTATCACTTGCTGGTCCATGGGCTGGAGGAGAGGGGTGGTGTTGGGCGGAAGAAAAAGAATCTTAACGAAGGAATACTCCGCTAGGATATCTTCCTCGAGGCCAGGAGGGTGGGGAGGGGCATTGTCCAACACCAGCAGACATTTCAGGGGGAGGCGCTTCTCTTGCAAAAAACTCTTCACAGTCGGGCCGAAACACAGATTTACCCACTCGGTGAACAAAAGCCTCGTTACCCAGGCTTTTGCATTAGCCCTCCACATCACTGGAAGCTTCTCCTTCAACATTTTGTGGGCCTTGAAGGCTCGAGGACTCTAGGAGTGATACACCAGTAGGGGCTTCACCTTGCAATCCCCACTGGCGTTCGAACAAAGTGCGAGCGTAAGCCTGTCTTTCATAGGCTTATGCCCAGGTAGCTTCTTCTCTTCCTCCGTGATGTACGTCCAACGAGGCATTTTTTTCCAAAAAAGGCCAGTCTCATCACAGTTGAAAACCTGCTGAGAACTGTAGCCTTCCTTGGTCATCATCTCGTCGAAAGTCTTCTTAAATGCTTCGGGTGCTTTCGTGTCCGAGCTGGCAGCCTCCCCATGACGCACCACCGAATGGATGCCAGTCCATTTACAGAATTTCTCGAACCAGCCATGCGAAGCCTTGAACTCTGGGGTTGGCGTTGAAGTCCCTTCCCCTCCCTCGTCTTCCGCCTGCACAATCAAATCGCTGAAAATAGCACTGGCCTTGTGAGCGATTGCCGTCTCCGTTACTGTATCGCCAGCGATTTCTTTGTCTTTTATCCAGATGAGGAGCAGCCGTTCCATCTCGTCGTGCACATGGATCCTCTTGCTGGACAAAATATTGATGCCCTTCAATGGTGTAGTTGCTGTGATGGCATCCTTCTGTTGAAGGATGGTGCCAATTGTCGACGGATTACGGCCGTATTCCTTTGCGATCACACTCAATCGCATACCAGCTTCGTACTTCTTTATGATCTCCATCTTTGTCTCCAGAGACAGCATGCGCTTCTTTCCGTGAATTTCAACTTTCTTGGGACCCATGACTAAGTTAATTTACATAAAGTTACACAAATACGTAATAATACAGTCTTCGCACAACACGATAATATGTACTGCAACGAAATCACTAATGAATTTACGTTACTAAACGAAATCGTTGGAGTGAACGAATGCCGATTGCGTACGGTAAAGTTTCGGGTGCGAAGTGGCCGAGCTAAAGCACGCCAACACGTAGTACGTATGTATAGAAGATGCATGATGGGAGGGATGCTGTCCAATCAGAGAGAAGGATCTCATGGCTTGGCTAGCATCAGGAACCAATGGGAGAGCAGGAGGATGGTGGCGAGTCTACGATAACTAAGATGGCGGCGTGCGGCGCGAGTTTCACAATTGTTATGGGGCGAATCTCGGACTTTCAGAAACCTTTCGTATCTTGAAAACTTTTCGTATGTAGAGCAGTAAAATTTTTCGTCTTTGCTTTCGTAACATGGATTTTTCGTAAGTTGAGCCTTTCGTATCTCGAGGTACTACTGTATAGCCTAGGTCTGCTCTCATTGTTTTTTTTGTTTTTTTTTGCACTAGCAAATAATATAAACAAAAATCTGTAAAAAAATTTTTGCAGTGTTTCTCTGTGGTTGTGTAAACAAGGTTACGAATAGCCTATCTAGGCTAGCCCTAGCTTATTTTTTTAAATAAAACTTTTCACGTCTTTTTAACCAGGACCAAACCCAAAGACTTTTTTTTTTTTAATTCTAAGCAGCATCATTAAACACATGCAAGCATGATCCACTAGTTGCTTTGTGTTATAAAGCATAGCTAGTTGTTTTATCATTCCAGGAAGTCACAGCTCAGATGGTTTGTTTACGTTTTGACGACGACAACCACGGTATGAAGAAGAACGTGTGTGACAACCAGAGTACGGAATGATGTCAACTTCTTTGGAAAGTCGACGACAAACTCAGAAAAAGTCAACGGAAGTTTCGCGTGTGACAGCGCCTTTACTCACCTGTATCAGACCAGTCCAGCGAATAATGTGTCTATTCCTTGACCTGCCTGAAGGAAGAAGGAAAGGTACAAGAGAAAGGAGACCAGCCAACTCATTCATTCTCTCATCCACACAATCATCTTAGGTAAGATACGAATGTGCCCTGTTAAGGGCTACTATGAGTTACACAACCTGTTGGGCATCCACCACAGGATGCAGGGAAAACATGCCCATAGATCTGTGGGCAACATCCTTAAGATAGAAAGAGGTGAACGTGGACTGGCGTAACCAAGTACCAGTGCTCAGCACTCTATGGACAGCCAAGTTCTTTTTGAAAGCCAGAGGGGGACCAATACCCCTAACATTATGTGCTCTAGCCTGCACAGACGTAGTGGTGGAATCATCAAGAGTCAAGTATGCCAAGTCCTTTTAAGATAGCAACGCTGAGCTCAGACAGGGCACAACAAAAGCTCTTAAGCATCACCACCCACAAAGTCATTCAGTGATGGAACGGAAAACAAAGTAAACCTGTCATCGTGCACAGAGGGATTTTGGGTTTTGGCCACGAATTCCGGGACAAATTCGAAGGACACCGACCCCTAACCCCTGGTGTGCTTCACATCATAGCTGAGACTGTGGAACTCTCCTACCCTCTTGGAAGATGTCAAGGCCAGAAGGAAAACTGTCTTGAGCGTCAAGTTCCTGTCAGATGAGTGACGCAGGGTTAAAGATTTTTGTTTATATTAGTGTAGCTCTTGATAACCAAGGAAACATCCCATGTCGGAGACTTGAGCTCTCTAGGAGAACTCGACTGCTCAAACCCCTTAACTAGCAAGGAAAGTTCCCAGGAAGAGATGTTGATATCTCTAAGGCATAACACCAAACTCAGGGCTGCCCTGAAGCCTTTAATGGCAGAAACAGACCAACGTTTCTCGTCTTTGGGGAAGGTTAAAAAGTCTGCTATTCGCTGGATAGAGGTTGTGAGTGGAGAAAAACCCCGTTTATGACACCAATCACAGTAGATCACCCATTTGCCTTGGTAAACCGTGGAGGTTGGCTTTCTGAGACTGCTGTACATATGCCCTGCTGTTCTCTGAGAAAAGCCTCTCACTCGGAGGAGATACTTGATAGCCTCCAACCATGAAGAGACAGGGATCCTACTGACTGGTGGAACCTTTCCGCATGGGGCTGACACAGGAGATGTCGCCAAGGGGGAATCTCTCTTGGAATCTCTGACAACAAAATTGATATTCAAAAATCTTGTTCCAACAAGATTACAAACCATCACCATTTATAAAGAAGACTTATTCATTAGATTGTTGGCAATAGTAGTAGGGCCCTGGGCCTGAGAGCTCCTCCTCAAGTGAAAGGGGTTACTTAGCTTAGGAAACATTCAGAGAACTATGACATCTCCCATAGTAAACTTCATGTTGGAAGGCAATTTACCTAGTAAAACCAAGGACCGGGTACCAGACAAAACTCTAATAGTCCTCTCTACCCCTGTTATAAGAGAGGATGAGGAAGACACCTCCCAGGAAAGGATACCCAAAGTGAAATCACCTGTACCTGCCTAACTCCAGTACGTACTGGCCCATATGCTGCCCTTGATCAAGAAGGAATAAAGACAGAATGAAATCCAGTCATTCCACTCCCACTGCCAGACTGAAACCAAACTTAGGTCCATTGGCCCAAGTACTGACCTCATCCAAAATGGACCTCAGAGGACCACACAACTTACCAAGGCCTAGAAGGCCCTCTATAATAGGCACTCTTTGCTACCTAGTGTCAGTAAACTCAGGTGCTTTACCTACTGCTTGGACATGAGCAGGCAGTATGCTATATCCCTGGAAAAAAAAAGCCACACCAGTCCAAAACAGCACTGGTAAATGATTTCTGACACAAGCAAAACCAAGGTACGTACACCTAAGTCTTGTGAAGAATGGGTACTCGAAAGTACTCATCCCTCAGATTTCTCAGTAAAATTCCCCTCTCTCTTTGATGGTTACTCGCTCCATGCCCATCAAAATACAGTGATAACCTCAGTACTCTTCATTAACCCCTTCAGGACCGTGACGTTTCTACAACGTCATGGAGGGTGCAGTGACGCTCCCCATGACGTATATACATCGTCATAATTCCATAGCGCAATAGGAAAGCTCGTAGTGTTGGGTTATGTCTCCTATTGGTTTTTGTAGGCATGGGTAGGCTGTACTATTACACTAAGCTGCTCCTACTTTTTTTTCAGCCAATCGTGGACATTCTTGGCTATGACAATTGTGGACATTCTTGGCTATGATGTCACAGCCTTCTTAGAAGTTGATGCACAGTCATGGTTGAGTTCATGCAGCTTTTTTCATGATTTTCTTTGTTTTCTCTGATGATTTTCTTCTTTTTATTTGCATTTTTACTGCAAAACCATAAGTGATATTACTTCCGAGGAATATGTTCCTTCTGATGAAGAGTATGATGGTGGTGACGAGCTCTCAAGTGATGATTTAAGTGAAATAAGTGATAATGACGTGGAAGAAAGAGAGGTGAAAGGTGGGTTTACATATGTTACCAACATATTCGAGGATCATTGTCCCACAATGTTGCCAGACTTTTGTGACATTTTTTCAAGGATAAATCGAGCACTAGGGGATGCACTTTTCCTTACGTCGGGGGATGCATATAATTTTTTTTTTGACAACATGAAAACTCTTTGTTCATGGGCTAATGAGAGAGCTGTATTATTTTTTCAAGAAAATCCCTAGAAAAAGGCAAAATTCATGGGCTGATATGGTGAGAAGTAAAAGTAAATGCTATATATATGTATAGTATATGTGTATACATATACATACACATGTGTGTCCATGACTTCACAATCATTTCCATTAATATATAAAGCAGAATAGATGTTAGTGTAACACCTTTTTTTCAGGGTTAAATGGACTCTAGGGTAAGTTGGGAAAATGCGGGGTACAGCCTCTCACTGATTATGCGTCATGTGGTACCGAAGGGTTTAATCGGTTCCGAGAGGCCCAACAAGAATCAAATCAATTTTTTCCATAAAGAATATCAATCATTTCCTGTGGTACCCAAAAGGATACATAGGGCCTCAATGAACTCAGGCCACATTTTGACTCAAGAAAATGCTATTCTGTAAGCCATTTTATGCAATGACAGGCTAATGGGCTTGTATTTTACTTTTACAACATAATCGTAAATAAGGAAAACAATGTGTAATTAGGTGTACTGTATAAAGTAACTTTATTTTACCTATTGTTTTGCACAAAACATGACCTTGGGAACACTACCACCTGCTAGCTACCAACCACAGCTTTAATTTCTTCTTGATTTTTTACGATGGTGGTCATATTCTTGGCTTCCGGTATTTCACAAAAACATCGGCTCTTGCATTCAGCTAGCTATTCTCTATCTCTCTTCAAAATAATATTAACTTGAATAAAACTCATATTTTACTCAAAGTATGCAATTATATTGTACTACGTATTATTGTCATGCCATTGTATCTTGAAATATGAATGGTGTGATCATGCACCATTTGTATTCTGGTTTGTTAGCACCTATTTACAAAAGCATTGGCTGATTGCATCTTACTGACAAAATTGCTATTAGTATTAATTATAATGTGATTTGGGTATATATTTTTGTAAATTATAAAAGATGGGCTAAAACTGCAGCTTACCTCTATTTTTAATGCAGTAAATTTTAAATTAAGGTCTTATTTTGTCAGTTCTGGAAAGAGACTTGCCAGAATTCTGTTCCCAAGGGCATTCCCACTCCATATAGTGCAAACATCTTGAGCACAGAAATAGTGCATGCTCTCCCCATTAACCTCCATGACTGGGACAAAGAAACTTCTCTGCCACAAGCATCTGTTGACCAGGTACTATAAAACTAGCAGACTGCAAGAACCCCTCACAAATGTAAGTCATGCAACCCTGAGAAATTGTGGTGAGAAGAGTTGCTCTGCCATGACTGTCCAACCATGGATGGAACAAGAGAGCAATATTCCTTATTAACATTGAATAACCTTATCAGTGGACCAGAAACATAACTGAGCAGGTTGTGCAAACCCCCTTGTGTGACTCCAAAGAGTTACAGTGAGAGGGGACAATTCAATGCTTGATCATGGTTGAGCAGGACGAATGAGTCGCAGTCTCAACTCCTTGTGCGCACAAGTATTCACGGAAAGATTAGATGGAAGCAGACCTAGAGTCCAAGTGAGCTAGCATTGCAGCACCAACCCTACCCAAGGGAAGCTGATCACTACTGAAGAGCGAGTGCCTCCATCCTAACCCATGCAAGGAAGGTGCACACCAGAAGCCTGGTAAGTCTTGTTGCGTGAGGTCTAGAATCCCCTTCCTCAATGCCCACCTACACTTGGATAGAGCAGGGTTAATGTGGAGGTAATCAACAAAGTAAAGATGAAGAAGAACACTTAAAAGCTCCCATACTCCTCTCTCTGCTGTTCTTACTCAACTACCTCACACCACTGGGCTGGTGAATCAAGAACTGACACACCACTGGGCTGATGAGCCAGGAACTGAAAATTAAGTCATATTGGACTGTAAAATGAAATTGTATTTTTCCTAATATACAAACCTATGCTTTCATATATGAGCCTTCAAGACTTGCATCTCCACATCCTGAAATAACCCTCCTCCAGGAAGTTTCTATGCTTTATTTCCAGGAAAATCACCTAACAATTCACAGCCCTTTGCTTTGGCCTCATGACAGCACCCACCAAGTTTTCAACCCAGTTACTCAAACTGATGTTGGAATGGTCCCACATGACTTCGGAGGTACCTGGAAGACAGGCTCATTCTAGCACCATTGGCAAAACAAGCCTCGAGATCAACCCAACAAAGTCGGACCCAGTTCCGACACAGAGGATCAGATACCTGGGCATATTAGCTTGACAGGTGCCAAGGAGTGTGGATGATGGAACTACCAAGTTTTAACCAGTTTCCAGCTTGGGCTGAAAGATACTCTTATGTAAAGGATGATCGTTTGTATTCACAAAGGAACATATTCAATGAAAGAAGCATTTAGCTTTAACCACTCAACCATAATG
Source organism: Macrobrachium nipponense (assembly GCF_015104395.2). Lineage (NCBI taxonomy): Eukaryota > Metazoa > Arthropoda > Malacostraca > Decapoda > Palaemonidae > Macrobrachium > Macrobrachium nipponense. The sequence continues at coordinate 68,307,059 of NC_087217.1, read as the reverse complement.
AAAGCATTCATATACGTTTGTAGCGTATTTTATATTGCTAATAGTGAAGCAATATAAAAATATAAAACGCACAGTACATGATGCTACTTTAACTGTATCAGAAGATATAAACATATTAATGGTAATAGACCAAGATTTTTAAAAAAATCTTTACATTATATTACTTCACTCTAAAAAAATATCTTAATAATCACTATTTGAAAATATTTAAATAAGATGTGGCTGGGTCTACTGGAAAACCTAAGCCCATTATCATTATAACCAAATCTTGTTATACAGTATACCACATAATATATTTCTTTAACTCTTTATAAAGGTATATAGTACAATAAAGTATTTTAAAAATAGTACAAAGAGAAAAGTATTTTGTATATATTTTTTTAAATGATAAAATTTTATTGTATACATATTTACAGAAACCTGAAACACGAAATCATACAATACTACAGAAATACTTAAGACTATATTTTCACTTGGGTGATCATATCCTTCCAAAATGAGAAATTTATATTCGTGGCATTTATGATACAGAACTTGACTACATATGGGCATTCAGCTGGTAAACATTCCATTCAATAACATTTGAAGTTTCAAAAATAAAAAAAAAATCCATACAACCAAAGTGAAAAATATTCCATCTTTCTACACAGTTTTCTAATATTACAGTTATACAGTAAAGTTATTTTCTGGGCTCAGCTCGTGTCGGCCTATGAAAGGATCCTTAATAACATTCTTTCTAGGTAAAATTAATCTAAAATTACCAGAGAAAAACAAAATTAAGAAAATGTCAGTAAAACTGACTCGCTCACTCTTAAAAAGAAGTGTCGGTATGGTAATAGGGGCGAGTGGGAATCACTACCACGAGACATTCACCAATTAGAACTTCCAATCAGAATCCCCTTAAGAGAGAGCTGATACCAACGGGCGATGCAGCCGTTACTACTACTACTAGAGGACGCCACGGACAGCAGCGCCCCTAGCGGACATCCTTAATCATTAGCACTAGCGTCAAGACGCATTATTTTTCTGTGCTGTGCTTTTTTCGGGATTTATCCTATTCTTCACCATGGAACGCTCTGCAATTGCAACGGCTAAGTTAAGTAACTCATAAGTAATGTTCTACTGCATTTTTATCTTCCGGGTACCAGTATTTTCCTCCTAATAGGTCATATACGGTTTCCCGGTTGTCTCGTGGTGGCGCCATGCTGCCTCGTTAAGAATTCCCGGTCCTCCATACTGGGACTTCTTATACTTATGGGCTTACTATATTACGTCATTGTCTTTTACATCGAGTTTTAGCCTAGTTTAGCCCCCCTACCATTTCTCTTAGTTTGGTTTAGGGCTATTATTATTATTCCTGCCCAGCATCCCGGCTCTTGCTCTTCATCGGCTATCGCTGGCTCCGAGTAGGCTTCTGTTTCTTGGAACAGTCTGCCTCCTCCTGGGCTTCTTTCTCTTTTACTAAAAGTGTCTTTCCATCTTTCGATGTAATATATTTTATATTTAGGGTGTTAGGCTAGCCTAGGTGCATGTTCCTTGTATTGGTACAGCCTAGTTCACGTGGCCCTCCCACGGTTGTGTTGCTCGCGGCCTAGGCCACTTGCGGTCACGTGTTCCATCGCACCTTACCCTGCCCCTGCCCTCCCTACCTGGTATAGGGAGGTGCTGGGGGACCCCTTGGTTGTCATGACAACCTCAGTCGCCTTCTCTCCCTCTCTGAGGTGGCCAGGGGTTCCTCCCAGCGGGGGGTATAGGGCGACCACTCATGAGGTAGCCGGGTCTCCGAGCGGGTAGTCGGTGAGGGCGGGGAGGAGTAGGCCATCCCCCCCCCCCTCTCTCTCTCCCGCCGTGTTACGCCGAGACCTTCCTCCCCCCCCTCCCCAGTTGCTCAGCCACCTTCCCTCGCTATAACGAAAGGAGCCTTCCGTCGCAGCCGGGGCACCTTTGGTTATAGATTACTGGCTCCGCCAGCGGGCGGGGTGGGCTCTACTAGTGGTCGGTTGCTTGCCTACTATATACCTTACATTCTCTCCCCCGCTACTGGAAGGGAGCTTGCCTTCTTTAACCCGGAGGCTACTCGTCTTACTAGACGGGTGGAGAAAGGTTTGTTATTATTGTTATTTTAAGGATATACCCTAATTTTACGATGAATTGTTTTAATTTTATTATTTATATATCTACCATCCCGCCATTTTCCGTCGTGGTTTCCATTTACCACCCTCCTGGTTGGTTTCCTTTTGTGTCCCCGCCATCAGCGGAGCTATAGCCTAGGACAGCTCAACCAAAACCTTGTCTTACCACACGTATTATGGACGGGGGCTCTGGTTTAATCTAACTTTATCGCTCCGGCACCAGCGGAGCAACTGTTAGGCTGTAAGTGTTCTCCTGATACTCATGTATCTTTCCACTTACAGGCTACCAACTGTCAGGTCCCGGCGTGCAACGCGACGTTGTACGACCCCTGCGGCCACGATGAGTGCAGGTCTCACGCCCCTTGTGCCACATCGTTCAACGAGATGATCGTCTGGCACCAGAAGCCTGCGCCATCTGCTACGACCTAGTCGGTCAGCTGGGAGAGGGGTAAGTCCATTATAGGTCTTCCTTTTCATTTTACTAACAACTCTTAGTCATAAGTTTGTTAACCCCGTTCCGCCATTAGAAGCTCATCTCGCCCTTTCTTTCAGGCTACTGGTGTGAGGGAGGTCGCCCTCGCTACCCTGAAAGCGTGGGTGGGCGGCTTCGGAAGAACGCCGCCAAAGGCCAGCCGTACATCCTGGACAAGAAGCTGGTCGTCCAGATCTTCCCTGCGGGCAAGTCAACTGGGTATGTTGACCCCTTGTCCGCAGCCCCTCTAATAGCCTCCATCCAGCAAGATCTCCAGCAATCGTTTGGGGTCGTAGCTTCCCAGGAGTCGGTCCCGGACGTCGCTGCCCTGGACCTAAACATCGAGCCCATGGCGGTAGGGGCAGAGGATTTGTTGGTTGAGGTAGGTGTGTCGGGCGCCCAAGGTCTTTCCTTGGGTGCTCCTGGATCTTCTCCTGTCCCTTCCTCGAGCGCTTCTTTCCAAGGCTTTGTGGGATCTGAGATCCCTACCCGCTCTCCCGCTCTCTCTGTACCCCCAAAGGTGAAGGGACAGAGAGAAACGAAGACGCTATCTAAGACAACTTCTAAGAAGTCGTCTTCGTCTTCTTCGGCTAGGAAGTCTTCGACTTCCTACGCCGACGCGGTGAAAGCCAAGCCGAGTTCTTCTCACTCGAAGAGCTCTAGAAGCAAGGCTTCTAAGGAGAAGGCTCGCGCTCCCTGCCGAGCCAATGCCTTCTCCTGCCTCCACCGCTTCCACTCCGGCAACGCCGGTGGGAGGAGCAGGACCTAGCACCTTTGATCCCACTGCCTTCTCAGCAGTGGTGATGCAACAGGTGGGCGAGTTTGGTTGGCTCGCAAGTCTCCGCCACCCTGGGGACGAGATTTGAGCAGATGTTCGCACAACTGTCGAGCACTCTGTCTCAATCAGGCCAGTCCATACAAGATCTCTCTAACAGGGTTAGAGAGAATGAGGACCGAGTAGCTGGGCTCTCTCAGGTCCCTCTTCCAGTCTCCCCAGTGCCAAGCACTGGCATTCTCCAGCTCCCGCCATACGACTCTCTGCCAGCTTTCTCCATGGAGAATCCATGGAGAGTAGCTGCCTACGCTCCTTTTAAGGATGGGATGATCTCTATCCCGGAGTGTGGAACTCGGAGGATTGAGGACTTCGAGTTTTACCCTCCGGGTTCTGACGCAGCCTTCATCGGTTATGCTAGGCTGACTGTTACGGCTCTTACTAGGGAAGACAAGATCTCTAGGGAGTCTGTTCTATACAGTAGGGATCATGCCCAGCGGGAATGGGTTCACTGCCTTGAGGACTGGGAGTGCACGAACACTAAGCTCCAGGCCTATAAGAGTCCTTTTACTATTTTCGCGACGGAAGAGGAGGCTTCTCTTCCGTTCGCCACGAAAATAGTATAGAAGAACACCCTTCAGGCAGTCCTCAAGGATGAGCCCATGCCACAGTTAAGAGAGGCGGAGTCTACTTCTCCGCTCTTCCCGGCTTCGGAGAATTGTGGGAGAACTTGCCAGCTACGTTCACGCTTGGTAAGCTCAAACCGACTGCGCCATGGGACCAGTTCGGCGAGAAGCTGCCAAGGCTGCCTGATTCCCTGATTCAGGCAGAGTTCGACGCGCGAACCAGGTTTGGCAGGTCCCTCAATTCTCTTATAATAACGGAAATGGCTGCTCTCTCATATGCGACGGAACCGCTGTTTAAGATCTTGGCAAAATCCCAGTTTCAGACGGTCCTAACAGATGCTTTCGACTTCTTCCAAGCTAGGAGGAATTGCCGAAAGCACGTTCTGCAGGAGTGCACTATTAGGCATGAGCCTAATAGACTCTTGGCTTCTAGCATGTGGGGAGCGGATCTCTTCCCAGAGTCCGCTGTTAATGAAGTGCACCACGAGGCTGCTAGGCTCAACCAGAGCCTTTAGAGCTAGGTGGGGTATTTCGTCAAAGAGGAAACAAGAATCCGTCCCCACTGCTGGTAAGAACAAAAGAAGGCTGGTAAGAGGTTCCAGCCGTATCAGAAACACCAGCAACAGCAGCAATTTGTGCAGGCCGTCCCGGTTACCCAACAGGGACAACCTGCTAGTTCGAAACAGAACCAGCCCATCCTCCTGTTGTCTCCTCAATCACAGCCGTCGACCTCCTCCACGCAATCTCGCCGGCCTTCAACCCATACATAATGAGGCTCAAGGCTACAAACAACCGAGAGTAGGGCGAGAGGTTACTTTCGCCAGCGTGGCGCAGGAAGGGCGACAAGGAGCAGGCAGTTCAGAGGAGGGCGTGGTGGGGTCAACCCGCCCATCAACAATGAAGCTCCCCAGGTAGGAGGGAGGCTGTTCCTCTTCCGCCACAGGTGGGGGTTCAGCAATTGGGCACAGAGCATAGTGTCCAAAGGATTGGGTTGGAGTTGGATCAAAGATCCGCCTCCAATCAAATCATTCCACCAAATACCATCAGAGGAATTGACAGATTACGCGGAGGAAACTCCTTCAGAAAGGAGCTATTGCGAGAGTCAAGCATCTAAAATTTCAAGGTCGCTTATTCAGCGTGCCAAAGAAAGGCTCAACAAAAAGAAGGGTAATCTTAGACTTGTCAAAGCTAAACTCTTTCATTCGTTGCGACAAGTTCAAGATGCTTACCCTCTCGCAAGTAAGGACCTTACTTCCGCGTGGAGCCGTCACATGCTCCATCGATCTTACAGACGCATACTATCATATCCCTATAGCCAGGCACTTCCGCCCATTCCTAGGATTCAGGCTAGGAAATCAGACATTCTCATTCAAAGTGATGCCCTTCGGTCTGAATGTAGCCCCCAGGGTATTCACGAAAATAGCAGAAGTGGTTGTACAGCAATTGAGAACTCAGGGAATCATGGTAGCAGCATACCTCGACGATTGGTTGATCTGGGCACCAACCGTCGAGGAATGTCTCAAAGCCACCAAAAAGGTAGTTCACTTTCTGGAACATCTGGGGTTCCAGATAAACAAAACGAAATCCAGACTTACCCCGGAGTCTCGTTTTCAGTGGCTGGGAATCCAATGGGATTTGTCTTCCCACAATCTGTCAATTCCAGTGGCCAAACGGAGGGAAATAGCAAAAATCTGTAAGGCAATTTCTCAAATGCAAACAAACATCAAGGAGAAACCAGGAGAGAATCCTAGGGTCCCTTCAGTTTGCTTCGGTAACAGATATCCTCCTGAAAGCAAGGCTAAAAGATTTAAATCAAATTTGGCGTTCGAGACGCAAACACCAAATCTCGAGACCAAGTTGTCAGTAATCCCACAGATCCTCCGCAATCAACTCCCGTCCATGGTCCAAAGTAAAGAACTTAGCCAAGAAGGTACCCCTTCAATATCCCCTTCCAGTGTTAACCATTCACACGGATTGCCTCCCTGTCCGGGGTGGGGGGGGATACTCTCAGTTCAAACAGGTTCAGGGGACTTGGTCAGTTCAATTTCGCCAGCTCCACATAAACGTTCTGGAAGCAATGGCAGTTTTTCTTACCTTGAAGAGACTGCTTCCCCCGAAGAAGTCTCATCTAAGGCTAGTTTTGGACAGTGCAGTGGTAGTTCATTGCATCAACAGAGGAGGGTCCAAATCCAAGCATGTGAATCTGTCATGATAGCCATCTTTGCCCTAGCAAACAAACACAAATGGCATCTGTCCTGCCACTCACCTGGCAGGGGTAAGAAATGTGATAGCAGACGCTCTGTCCCGGTCAGTTCCTCTGGAAGCAGAATGGTATCTAGACGTCGGTCATTCCAGTGGATAAGCCTGAGAGTCCCAGGTCTCCAAGTGGATCTCTTCGCCTCAGCGAACCACAAGCTCCCTTGCTATGTGGCCCCCAACCTGGACCCTCTGGCTTATGCCCGGACGCCGTCGTTGGATTGGAATCAGTGGAGAAGAATTTATGTTTTTCCTCCAGTGAATCTCCTCTTGAAAGTCCTAAGCAAACTAAGGTCTTTCAAAGGGATAGTAGCTCTGATTGCACCGGACTGGCCCAAGAGCAACTGGTATCCTCTTCTTCTGGAATGGGGCCTCCGACCTCAACGGATCCCCAATCCCAAGCTATCACAATCAGTACAAATGAGGACTGTGTTCGCTTCCTCAGGAATTCTCCAGACCCTAACTTTATGGACTTCATGAAGTTTGCGGCTAATAAAGATGCTAATATTGATCCACAGAATATTCTCTTCCTAGAATCAGATAAGAGAGAGTCAACCATTAGACAATATGACTCAGCTGTTAAAAAATTAGCATCTTTCCTGAAAGAATCAAACACTACAACCATGACAGTTAATCTAGCTATATCCTTTTTCAGATCCTTGTTTGAAAAAGGTTTAGCAGCTAGCACTATTACCACTCATAAATCGGCTTTGAAGAAGATCTTTCAAGTAGGTTTTCAGATAGATCTGACTGAATCTTATTTCACGTCTATCCCTAAAGCTTGTGCTAGACTTAGACCTTCTCAAAGGCCTACTACAGTTTCATGGTTCTTAAATGATGTCCTCAAACTAGCTTCAGATACTGACAACTCGTCTTGTACATTCATAATGCTCCTGAGAAAGACATTATTCTTATTAAGTCTAGCTTCAGGAGCTAGAATTTCAGAACTGTCGGCTCTATCCAGGGATGCGGGTCATGTGGAATTCCTCCATCAGGAGAAGTTCTACTTGCTCCGGATCGTAGCTTTTTAGCCAAAAATGAGGATCCTCTTGCAAGGTGGGCCCCTTGGAAAGTTATCCCACTTCCCCAGGATCCTCTCTCTGCCCAGTATCAACTCTAAGAGCCTTTCTATCTCGTACTTCCTCAAGATCCTCAGGTGCTCTCTTCATGAGAGAAAAAGTGGTACTTTGTCAGTAAAAGGTATTAGGCAACAAATCCTTTACTTCATTAAACAAGCCAACCCTGATTCATTCCCAAAAGCACATGATATCAGGGGAGTAGCCACCTCAATTAATTACTTCAACATATGAACTTTGAGGATCTTAAAAAGTATACTGGATGGAGATCCCCGACAGTCTTTAAACGTCATTATCTAAAGTCCTTGGAATCTTTAAAGTTTTCAGCAGTAGCAGCGGGAAACATTGTTTCTCCTGATACTGTATAGTAGTCGTAGTACAGATCCAGGTCTCCTTTCTACCTACATCATCCAACATGCCTCACCCTATCGCCATGCTACTCGGATATCCTAGCCTTAGCCGCTGAATCATATAGTGGATTGTCCCTTATTTTTTTTGCTAGGGACATCCACACTTGTACTGATGGTGTACTTCAGTGTACCTACCCTTATTTTATGCTAGGTAGGACACAATGTGTTTGTATATTTTTGTAAATAATTTTCAAGTAAATCCCTTTTGTTTATATTACACTGCAATCATTGTATTTTACTGTGGTTTCTGTATTTTAAGTACTTTACAAAATTACTAACGTTCTGTTATATTACTGTTTAGGATAAGTTAGTTTAAGTACTTATTTGTATGCTGTAATTGATTTACTTATATTATATCCATCATTTTACAACTGATTTTCATTTGTCCCTTTTTCCCATCTTGTCTGTTTCTCTGGTACTCTTTCATAGGCCGACACGAGCTGAGCCCAGAAAAGGGATTTTGACGAAGGAAAAATCTATTTCTGGGTGATTGGCTCGTGTCGCCCTATGAAACCCACCCTATGTTGTTTTTCCCCCCCATGCAGGACAAGATGTTTTTAGATTAAGGATGTCCGCTAGGGGCGCTGCTGTCCGTGGCGTCCTCTAGTAGTAGTAGTAACGGCTGCATCGCCCGTTGGTATCAGCTCTCTCTTAAGGGTATTCTGATTGGAAGTTCTAATTGGTGAATGTCTCGTGGTAGTGATTCCCACTCGCCCCTATTACCATACCGACACTTCTTTTTTAAGAGGTGATGCGAGTCAGTTTACTGACATTTTCTTGAAATTTTGTTTTTCTCTGGTAATTTAGATTAATTTTACCTAGAAAGAATGTTATTAAGGATCCTTTCATAGGGCGACACGAGCCAATCACCCAGAAATAGATTTTTCCTTCGTCAAAATCCCTTTTTTGAAGATTTCAACATGAAATTTAGTAAAAATATATTTTAATTTTTTGTGAAAATCTTCAAACTTTGAAAATTGTAGTTTTAGTATTCACCAAAATGTTGGTGAAAGTTTAATTTGATATATTCAATTGCCCTTTCTCTGCCACCTGCAAAGATACTGAAAGAAAATAAAGCTGCAGTAGATATTTGCAAACACATTTGTTATTTCCTCCTGATGCCATTCTTGAACATAATATTACATATTTAAAGCCACATTTTTGAATTGTCATAAGGCTTGCCCAAAGGATTTGTTTAGCAAGGAAAGGTGAAACTTAGACCAAGGAAAAGAAGTTACAGTTGAGTGGGAAGACCCTACATGGAACAGCTGGAAAGAAAAAAGGACGACAAAAGAGCAGCTGTGGCCGATGGGGCAATACAGAGAACCTCGAGCACCATCTACATGCCATGCAAAGTACAGAATAAGTGGTACTCCACCACAGGGAGGTGTACTCATATTTAATATGTGATTTACACAGAGGCTGTATCATACTTATATGTAAACATGACAATAGCAAAAGTAACAATATATCACTGAAAGCTAAACCCATAATTTTCTCCAATGCCTATGTCCTTGGAACGCTTGTTGAATTCTGAGTAGTATCTGCAATATATATGACTTTGCAAAAGACACAACTTGATACAGAGATTCATTAAAATATCAATCCAAATTCTATATAGGGATAGTAGAGAATTATCCCTAACCTAAATGGATCACCAGAGATTCAGTAATATTCCTTTAACTTAAAACTGTCAAATGTGATACATCAAATTAAGACTAAGCAGGCACTGCTGGTTAAATACAAGCAGTTCCTGGCTTAAAAATGGGAGTTCCATTCCTGGCCAAGGGCCAATAACTTAAAATCATCGTTAACCAGAACATCACAATAATTATAGTAAGAAATGGCATTTACAACGATGTAAGCATCAATTGGCACCGATAAGCCACTTACCAGCACCAAAAATTGCTTACCAACGCTGATAAACTGCCTACTGATGACAATAAACCACCTAGTGATGCTAATAAACTGCTTACAGGCACCAAAAATCTGGTTAACAAAGCTAGCAAAGCATCGTAAAACCGAAATGCCATTAATGGATGCCACCGATAAGCGGGAACTGCCTGTACAACAATTTCATTCTATGGACCAACAGAATGCAACTTTCAACATGAAAAATTATATCCTGTAAAAATATATATACGTTTATATATAAGGCAGTCCCCGGGTTACGACGGGTTTGGCTTATGACGTACCGAGGTTAAGGCGGTTTTCAATTATATTCAGAAATTATTTCCAGGGTTACGACGCATGTTCCAGGGTTACGACGCCTACAATGCTGATCTGGCAGAAAAAATATGACACCAAAAATGCAAAATAATCAATATTTGAAGGTCTTTATATGAAAAATACAATAATAATGCAGTTTACATAGTTTTGAATGCACCCAAAGCATTAAAAGTAAGGTTTTCTTAGGATTTTTGATGATGTTCCAGCTTACAACGATTTTCGGGTTACGACACGTCTCAAGACGGAACCCCCGTCGTAACCCGGGGACTGCCTGTATTAATATTTAAAAGCTATCATGCAAATAAAATTTGAGATTAAAGACTTAATTTTCAAATGTAACTCATTTCCTGAAAAAAAAATGACCAAAGGACATCATGAAAATAACACACAGACCATGGGATTCATGTTTCCATAACCATACATGTAACCCACATAAGAAACCTCCACTGACAACGTAAGTTAAAATCCAACATAATACAATACGTATCTAACAAGAAATAAAAAATGAATGCTCCATAAAAGATAAATCTAGTCAAACTTTCCAAAATTAATACAGATCTAGTAACTCATCTATCATTTCCTTCTTAAGTGCAATTACTAACTACACCAGGCAACTGCCCATTGAATACTGTAACCATATAGTACACCTGGGTAGAGCAATACTATTAATATGATGTTTGGGAGGCTTATTAGTTCACATATTTTTTTTACTGGGACCCTGAAAATTAATTAGCATAAATTCCCATCCAATCTGTTGATGCAGAAAAGTCAATATTTTTCTCTCAAATTCTATATATATGTACTATGCAACTACTGAAGTTCATTAAAGGTCTCTAATAAAGGGATTTTGACGTAGGAAAAATCTATTTCTGGGCGAGGAAGCTGTGTCGCCCAGTGAAATAGGTTCCTTCAGCACTATTTCTAAGGTAAGATATTGCTAAAATACCAGAGAACTGCTAAATTGGACCTGCCAGAATATTCCAGCTTGCTCACCTTCATTTGAAAGGTGTCGGTATAGATCTGGGGCGAGTGAAACTCACTACCACTGCACCCACTCCAATTAGCCTCTCCTACATCAAAACCCCCAAGAAAAGGTTACTAACACAAAAACAAACTGTGCAGTTGACCTACATTTCCCTAAATTATTTTCTTTGATACCTAGAGCACTTAACTGTTTCAATACAAAGAGCGTCTCCCTCCAGACTGGTATCTGTGTTCGTATTAGTAATGTATACAATGAGAAAAGAGAATCAATATTGATAATCAGCCCTTGCTAACACTATATATACTGTTCAATTCTGCCACTCATTTGGCATGTCAACATACAATTCTTCAATATCTCACCCCTGCACAGGAGAATACTTTTCAGGATACACAACCACTTCATTCTGTACTATGTTTGGACAAGAATATATTCTATTAACACTACTAAGATCACCAATACTATTATTATTAATAATTATATTATTATCATTATTATTATTTTTATTATTATTATTATTATTTTATTATTATTATTAAGCGGTTAAACCAGACCACTGAATTAACCAACAATATAAGCACCAATATCATACTGCAATTAAGAAAAAACCATAGTATATCTGTAGGTAAATATAAATCTGAGTATAACACAAGAAAAGAAAATAATTCACATGTCAAAATACTAACGAATAGTGAGAACATAAGTATCCAAAGCATGACATTGAGATGAGAATGATATACAAGGGCAATGACAACATAAAGCATAAGACAAAATTGGGGCAAAGGTTTGCTTATCTTGTTTCAGACCCATGCATAACTAAGCTACCAAGAGTTACTAGTATATGATTTATTATCAAACCAAACAATTGCCTATGCTAAACACTAATAAGTAATGGATTTGTGTGGCATTATGCCTGAATAAGTGAACACAATTAGCCTACATGGTTTACAATGAAAGTCCATGGTGGTGAAGCTAACATGTTTGTAATATGAGGTTAAGTTAAAATGTAGCTTTATAAATTCAATATAAGGACAAAAAAGAAACATGACAAAGCCTCTGCAGTACAACAACACTAGTTTTGAGCTTTCAATGACACAGCTGAGGCCATTACTTTGAGATAAACCTGAATCCTTTTCATTTCTGAATAAATAACATAAATATGCAATAACATGGATCCCTTAAAATATTCATAACCTACAAAGATACATCTCCATTACTTTGATCCTAAAAACAACCAAAGAAAAAATAGTTATAATAAAAATTAAACTATATAAACTTAAAGTTACAATTAAGCAGACAATGAAGAATTAAATACATTAAATCACTCTTCCTCTTCTTCACTTGAACTGCTTGAAGATGAGCCATGATGAAATCCATGGCCTATACCTTTGGTCATCATGTAACCTCCGGCACCAAGAGCTCCAAGGCCAGCTATAGGTGCTGCATATTTCATGGCTTTACTCTACAAAAATGAAATTTGGGTGGTATGAAACAGATAGTAATCACTAATAACATTTTATACATTACTTTTATAATTAGTATTACGTATTAATATTTTTAGACATTTAAGGGGACTGGCTGGTACCCTTATATATGGGGGTATAGGGCAAAAAATGCAGTCATGAAAAAAATTCATGAGCTTCGTATGGCAATGGAGAATGCATATACAAAACATTTTGTCAAAATTCCTCTTCCTTTTGTAGTTACAGGGTAATTACTAAATGTAACTCAATAAGCTAAAAACATGGATCCGTACAAGAAAATGCAATATTTCTTCCGTTATTGTAAATTTTGATAATTATTGTCAGAAATTGTGAGCAATGGCATCTGTACAGATTCCATGAATCACAGGAGGGAAGTTTCTCAGCTTACCACCCTCCTGTGCGAGGAAAAACATGACGCTGGCTACACATTCGAGTTTCACCTCTAACATTCGCTTGCTTTTATGTATGTTTATCTTTGTTTCAGCAAGAATTTCATCATGCCAAAGAGGAAAAGACAAGCAAAACATCTCGCTGACATAGACAAGAAAATTTGCTCATTAATATGAGTACAGAATATAATATTTGCGATATTAGCGTAGTTGGTGAGGAGAGAGAGGGAGGGGTGCGTAGTACAGAATGGCCCCCCTTCTTGCCTGACATCGTGCAGTGTCCCAGGCTACATCTTTGAGTACAGGGATCTTAATTTATGATAAATAACATAGTTTTGGTTTATTAATACCCAAAAAGGAATATGAAATTCATAATAATCATGATTTATTAACATTGTCTTTGTAAAATGAGAGTACACGTTCGAGTTTCACCTCTGACATTCTCTTGCTTTTATGTCTTGTTTACCTTTGTTTTGGCAAGAATTTAATCATGCCAAAGAGGAAAAGACAAGGAAAACATCTCGCTAACATACTGAAGAAGAAAATTTCCTCTAATAAGCCAAGTTAGTGAAGGAGAGAGAGAGAGAGTTGCGTAGGAAGGAGTCTTGCCTGACGCAGTGCCCCATGCTAGGATCTATGAGCAAAGGGATCTTCATTTATGATTAAATTATAATAAATAACATAGTTTTGATTTATTAATACCGAAAAAGAAATATGAAGTTCATAATAATCATTATTTATTTACACTGTCTTTGTAAAAATACAAAGAAAAACTTTGAACGCCAGTATCTCAAAACTATAATTATTGACCTTCAAATTCTAACTTTTCACTTAGTTTTAAAGCTATAGCATTGAAATTTGGTATACAACTTAGAAAGACATTATAGAATAATGAAATGAAGCCCTTTTTTCCATTTTTTTGTTTTTTTTTACTGAAATTTGTTTCCTGATTTATAGGGTATATCTTTTTACCACAATGAAAACATTCATATATAGCAAAAAATGACTTTTAGAAAAAAAAAAAAAAAAAAACTCTTCACTTGATTGGAGGTCTACATCAGGTCTATATTATGGTAGTAATCCCAGGTCTTAATATTAATTATCAAGAGAGGAGACAGAATTTGAAAAATGGTTATTTTCGGGATGAATCGCCCTGGCGTCACAAAACTGAAGGTCAGAGGCGAAAATCATATGCAGTTTGGAGATGTCCCTAGTCACCTTATTAAGTGGTATGAATGTCAAAGTTCTGCCCTTAAAAAATGGCATTTTTCAAGGACAGGACTTTGATATTCATACCACTTGATAAGGTGACTTGGGACATCTCCAAACAGCATATGATTTTCGCCTCTGACCTTCGGTTTTGTGACGCCAGGGCGATTTATCCCGAAAATAACCATTTTTCAAATTCTATCTCCTCCCTTGATATTTAATATTAAGACCAGGGATTACTACCATATATAGATCTGACGTAGACCTCCAATCCAATGAAGTTTTTTTTTTCTAAAAGTAATTTTTTTGTTAGATATGAAAGTTTCATTATGGTAAAAAATAAACCCTATAAATAAGGGAGAAAAAAAAAAAAAAAAAAAAAAAAAAAAAAAAAAAAAAAAATGAACAAAAAATTGGAGAAAAGGGCTTGATTTGATTGTTCTATAATGTCTTTCTGAGTTATATACCAAATTTCAGTGCTATAGCTTTAAAACTAAGTGAGAAGATAGATTTTGAAGGTCAGTAAGTATAGTTTTGAGATACGGGCGTTCAAAGTTTTCCTTTGTATTTTTATAAAGACAGTGATAATAATTACTGATTATTATGAATGCATATTTCTGTTTTGGGTATTAATAAACCAAAACTATGTTATTTCTCATAATTTAGTCATAAATGATGATCCCTTTGCTGGGGCACTGCGTCAGGCAAGATGGGGCACTCCTTCCTATGCAACTCTCCCTCTCTCTCCCTCACTAACTCGACTTATTTCAGCTAATTTTCTTCTTCTGTATGTTAGCGGATGTTTTCATTGTATTTTCCTCTTTTGGCATAATGAAATTCATGCCGAAACAAAGATAAACAAACATAAAAGCAAGAGAATGTCAGAGGTGAAACTCGAACGTGTACTCTCTTTTTACAAAGACAATGTTTAATAAATCATGATTATTATGAATTTCACATTCCTTTTGGGTATTAATAAACCAAAAATATGTTATTCATCATAAATGAAGATCCCTTTGCTCAACGACCATAGCATGGGGTACTGCACGATGTGTGCGTCAGGCAAGACGGGGGGGCGTTCGTAACTACGCACCCCTCCCTCTCTCTCTTCACTAACTATGCTAATATCGCGTATATTATAATATTCTGTAATCATATTGGAGCTAATTTTCTTCGTCTGTATGTTTTGCAAGTTTTTTCCTCATTGGCATGATGAAATTCTTGCCGAAATAAAGATAACCATGCGTAAAAGCAAGCGAATGTCAGAGGTGAAACTCGAACGTGTATGTACACTACATGAGGTTTCTCCTCTCACTGGAAGCCGTAAACTGACTAAGTTCCCCCTTGCCGCCTTATGGAATCTCTACAGATGCCATTGCTCACAATTTTTTTGACAATAATTATAAAAATTTACGATAACAGAAGAAATATTGCATTTTCTTGTACGGATCAATGTTTTTGGCTTATTGAGTTACGTTTACTAATTACCCTGTAACTACGAAAGTAAGAGGAATTTTGACGAAATATTTCGTTTACATATTCTCCATTGCCAAACAAAGCTCCATGAATTTTTTCATGATTGCATTTTTCGCCCTATACCCCCATATATAAGGGTACTGCTGGCCCCCTTGACCAAACACCTGAGTGGAAATTCTTAGCCTGAATCCTGAACTTGAGATTTATTTAGCTGCTCTACTTACTATTTAACCAGGCATTGTTGCCTTTTGCCTGCTCATCCAGGACTACTCTTAATTTGATGACCACTCTCGAAATGCAAAGAAGGTTGAGGTTGAAAGGCATGACTAATCACCTTCAAAATCTGAGCAGCTGATATGGGCCAGCAAAATGAAAGACCTAAATTAGACTTGGTTTTATGTTCTGGACCCAATCCAAATGGAATGATAGTCAAGCAATCTAGAGTAGCAATTTATAACCACTATTGTTCCTTCCCCAGTAGGGCCCTTTTGGAGGGCAGGAGCTCACTCTGAACAACTTTACTTGAAAAGTAAAATCACTTTCTAAATAATAATGAACAGGCAAAGGTAATAAATATGGATATGGAAAAACTCCCACAAAGCAACAAATTGACAATAACTACTCTGGCAACTCATGAACATGAGACACGAAAATAGTTTACAACTGTTCCAATGCTTGCAAAAAACATACAGTGGAAGCTCAGTTTATGTACACAATCCGTTCCAGATCCCCAAAAATATTAACAAAAAATACATGTTATACGGATCAAACACAGTTTTACATACTGAAAACAAAAAATATCAATGAAATGAATATAAATGAATAATGAACATATAACGTCGCTCTCACCTTTATGGAAGAGGAATCCCCCTCCAGAAGGACTTCAGGTATCAAGAACCTATCTGGGGTTACTTTCCCACTTTGTTTTTTACTGGCACTAGGACCAGCTTGAGGCACTGGACCCCTGTAGCACAAAGCTGTTCAGAGACATTTGTTTCTGGAATTTCTTTAAAATTTCCCTAAAGTTAAACATGGCTTGTCATGAAACAAGGAGTACATCTTTGTTGGGATGATAGTTCTCCACAAAATTTTTTAAATCACTCCACTTTGCAAACATGTTTTTATCACTAAAATAGGCACATTATGCATGTCCATTCACTTTCTGAATTTTTCAAACCAGCCTCTGCTGGCCTTAAATTCACTGACAGCAGATCTTGTTGTAGGCATTTTCTCACTGAGATCGGCATGCAACATCCTCCAACACTTTGCTACAAGTTCTTTCTTAAATTCTATAGTGTTTCTCGCCTTTTTTACAGAAAGGCTGGCACTTGGGTCTTTCTTTAGCCCCATGATGGATTATTAAGCAGTTGCACTTGAATAAAAAAGCTCAAAAAGCACAAAAACAATGAATACAAAAGCAGAATGGGTCACAAGAGAACAAGGGATGTTTTGTTTGGGCACTCCATATGGGGCCCAATCACACGGTGGGCCCTGGACGGAGCATTTCCGTGTACAAAAATCAAGGAAGCGTACGATAACTAAGACAAAAATTTCATCAGAAAAAGTCTATGGAAACTGAAGTTTGACTGTACCTGGAACCAATACCTGATTAAGATTCCTTTTTCTCATTTTTGAGAATGATTTCCTCCACATTTCTAAGAAACATGTTACTAAGTTAAGGTGAGTTTTAGACCACAGAAAAAAGAAAAATGAATGGTTGACTGAAGCAACCACTAAACCCAGTCCACTATTTTTCAAAACGTCAAAGAAATCCATGAAACATATGTAAATTGCAAGTGGTGACATGCTTAACAACATCCAAGGAGTAGTAATTTTACATTTTTGAGAAGCATTTACAGACAAGATATACATTACTGGAGTAACTGAGGTTAAAAGATTTCTACACTCATAAACTTGAAATACAGCAGATCACAAGCAAATACATTACAATACAGCAATTACAATTCTCCAGTGTCAAATGTTTTCACATCAGTGTTCCCTTTATGGGTTGAGAAATACAAAGAGTTCCAGACACTCTCCTCTGCCATGCACTCCTACATGAAGCAGATCATCTATAGTATCTCCTGTTTCCAAGACTTCCTTGGCCACTCAGTCCCTATGACCTGCCCCAAGCAACTGACCTGTTTGGTCAATACATTCCAATAGACTGGGATGTATCAGGTTGCCTCATGTACCTGCCTTGCCAATCTGCATGTCGTCACTCTTCAACAGGACCAAGTGTCTGACCAATCAATGCAGAAATGCTTGCGCACAGCACCAATCTTGAGAACACTGATGTACAGGTAAGATTCCTCAAGTCCACACACCTGAGACAAATGAGCCTCTTGTGTGCTTCCCACCCATCCTTTGATGCACCTCCTGTACCAATTTCAACACAACTTCAACATGGAAGTTCATGTTAGCTTATCACCAAGCAAGCTCCCCCCACACTTACCCATCTATTGGAAGAGGCAGTGTTGGAGGACTGATGCAGTTCACTTTAACAAGTGTTTCTTCATAGATGACAGGTGAAAAAGGATTACCAAAGCAGGAATAATTTTCCTGCCAGGGACTGCACTGATACCTCAAATGAGTATGTTGATCAGTGTGTCCATGAGACAACCTCTCCCATTGATCAACATCCAGAAGTCACCTTATTCCCAATGCAATGGCTTCTCAGAGAATGCCAAGATCAGTCAATCATAAAGGCCTTATTACATACAGATTCCAAAGAAATGGGCTCAACCAGCATCACATTAGCATGAAAACTTGTTTGGCAGTCAACGAAGCCGAGATTGAACTGCCAGCTCAGCCTACTCAGCACTGCCTGTAACTATGTCAACAAATTGAAAGATTTTGAAGAAAATAGGATTGGTCTGTGAGAACGGAGAGGGCTTCTTCTTGAAAAGTAGTCTGTACTTGTCCCAAGGACACAGACAACCCTGGGCTTTAGCCCATGTTGCTACCACATTACCCAACAGTGTGGCAGATATCATCCTGCTTGTGGCAGGAAAAGTGAGACAGGAGAATTACAGACATCTTCCCTTCTTCCCACTGCTTCCTTTGCTGGGGTCAGAAGCCTGGTGAGAAGGCTATGTAGAAGGATCAGGAAGACTTCTTAACCTTTCATGAGGAGATGGAAGGCACAGCCACCCAAGTAACCTCAGAGGAAACTGCCTTTGGATAACAAACTCCTGAACATCAGTTCTCCTTGTCTCCACTACCAGCACCTCGACCTTACTCTTCAGAAAGAAGATGGAGAAGCTCAGATACTATCAGCTCCTAAGTGTGAGACCATTCTCAGTTATAAATTATTTGGAAAAAAGGCACTTAGAGAGAGAAACAGAGCACACTTGCCGCCTTCTTCTCTTCTGAAGAGACCATGAAAAAAAAAGTGGGGTATCATGTTGAGCAACAAGTCTAAACATGATAACACCAAGAACCAAGTCATGGCAACTGACTTCATGGTTTTTGCTACAGAAGAGGAAAAGAAATCTCCCTTACACTAGGCCATTCCAAATCCCCGTTGTTCATCAGGCCACAGACTACTGGGTCCAGCTGAGGAGGCCACATCTCAGTATCCTCCAGGACACAGTGTTGCTACTGCCATGACTGTAGCAGTGGAAGAAGTTTGGCAAAGAAAATGGAGGAAAAATCATTCTCCAATTTGGGGATCAGAGAATCTGCCTCCTCTTAGAACACCTTACACAAGCAGGGACAGGACAACCAAGAGGATGGTGCAAAATCCAAGGCAAACCTCAAGGCATGCTTGATGTAGGACATTAAGTGTTAATTCAAGTAGCACTGGTCACTTCCCCAAAACCACTGCACTATATGAAATCATGAAAATACCTCTCAAGCCCATCCTGCAGGGTTCTAACGGGCAAGGGATAGTCAGGTCTGACAGAATCCAAGGTAGCACAAGTTGGATCCTCTACTAAAGGATAGAGACAAAGTAGCCCAAACATGCCCCTGTTCAGATAATGACAAGTGTCTAGAACTCATACCAAACACCAATTCATGGTCTGGTAGCATTAAAGGTGATCGCACAGAATCATCCTCACTGTTCTTGTGTCCTGAAATTTATACTGAATCAGAAAGGCTGGCCCTCCTACTAATGAAGATAGGAAGGAATGCATACAGCTTGTCACATGTGGAATAATACTGAGCAGTGCACAGGCTAGATTGATACCCAGTCATGCATGCTCCAACATGGACCTATACAACAGATGCAGGGGGAATAACTGAAGCAGGAAATAGAAGAACCAATATCACACCAGAAACAGCACCCGCCAAGGAGATAGTGTCATCATCGACCTGTCTGCATATCCTCCAAACTGAGCAACAGGAAAATGGGCAGAACCCATACGAATAGAAGTGCAGTGGGTCAAATTCTTGCACTGGACAAGGAACCAAGAGACACACTTGGCACCATTCAATGACTGCATACACTAGAACTTTGGAAAAAAAAGCCAGTCTCAACTATTCAAACCCAGAAATACTTAAGCTTTAATTGCCAAGATGAAGGTTCCCATTGTCATGGTAATCGCTTCATAGGGACGAACGACAAGTTAAAAGAAATGAAAATGCATTTTCTTCGAGTAGGTCTGCAGCAGGAGGCATTCGCGCACATGTTGGAGGTGCCTGTTCTCATGATTGTTCTAGAATCGCCAGGCATGTTGTGGAACGCAACACGCGCCATCACATTGTCAGAAAACGCAGCGAATGATGATGTAACTATTCGCCTAGATCCTTCTGAAATGTTCCAGTCGGCTCGGGAGTCTGTGACGTTCACTGGTAGGCCCCGCCCCCAGATCGCCATATATATATATATACGACTGACGAAGTATCAGAGGTCAGATCATCAGTGACAGACCAGCAGAGAGCAGAGATCACCAGTGAGAGATCATCAGAAAGAGACAAGAGAAAAAGGAACAGACGAAGGATAAGAGAAGAAGGCGCACGAGAGTTTGGTCGGAATCGGGTCAATTCGTCCAGTTAGAGAGAACGACAGAGATTTTCCGACGTTGAGCAAGCCTTCAAAGAAGAAACATCTTACAAGTTGGTTTTGAGGAGTAACCTGCTCTTTGAGTATCAAGAATAGACATTATTTTCTGCAGTACGGAGTCAAGAAGATGTCCAAAGTTCTACAGCTCTCCTTTGAGAAGCCATCGCTTCGAGCATTGATTTTCGACAGCTGCAAAACTGGCAAGCAAGTATTTTCATTACCTCACAGTTTCCTCAGTTCACGAATTGTAAAATTTTACTTTTGTTATGTAAATAGGAGAAACCATTCTGCATTTATTTATCTTTGTTAGTAAGCTCGTAAATAAAACCTTTGTTCTGTTTGTGTTTCTTTCTATATTTGTATCCCCAGTTTCAACTGTTGGTGCTGAATCTTTTTCTTTATAATACAGTAGTACCTCAGGATACGAAATTAATCCGTTCCGAGGCAGCCTTCGTAACCTGATTTTTTTGTATCTTGAACCACATTTTACATGTAAATTGCCTAATTCATTCCAAGCCCTACAAAAACACCCCAGTAAATTATATTTCCAGACTTACAACACATGTTCTAGGGTTACGACGCCGATCCGACGGAAGAAATATGACTCCAATTAGGCAAAATACTGTACATACTTGAGTAATATTCAACTGTATGTAATGTTGAACCCCATTTTTACTGCATATATTAGGACTTTAGCATATGTCCCTTAGCAATAAGCCTAGCCTATGTTAGCAGTTGCTACTGTAGCCTAGTCTATGATTCTGACATCTAAACCTAAGAAGCTAAAAGCTTAGAATATGCCAATAAAATGTATAAATAATCAGTATACGTATACTCATTTCAAATAATTATTAATTAATCATTAACTATAATACACATACAAACAAAAAAAGCTTCCAACCTTTAGTTTACATTCGGCACTACGAGTACCGAATGATCGCCAAGTAACCACTTTTACCTAGCACACAGTTTAGTAATCATAAATTTTCATTATCTCTCTTCAACTACTGAAACTACCAAACAGTATAATAACCATTCATTTCTATTCTTTATTCTACCTTTACCTAATGGAGATACCGAGTTACTGACAGCTATAATGAAAATGTTATTGTTATAATACAATTAAGTTTGTTCATACTTACCTGGCAGATATATATATAGCTGTATTTTCTGACGTCCGACAGAATTTCAAAACTCGCGGCACACGTAGTGGGTGGCCAGGTGGTAGTACCCATTCCCGCCGCTGGGAGGCGGATATCAGGAACCATTCCCATTTTCTATTCATATTTTATTCATGACCCTTGTCTCCTGAGGGGAGGAGGGTGGGCACTCTAATTATATATATCTGCCACTGTAAGTATGAACAAACTTAATTGTATTATAACAATAACATTTCTGGGCTCAGCTCGTGTCGGCCTATGAAAGGATCCTTAATATCATTCTTTCTAGGTAAAATTAATCTAAAATTACCAGAGAAAAACAAAATTAAGAAAATGTCAGTAAAACTGACTCGCTCACTCTTTAAAAGAAGTGTCGGTATGAGAATAGGGGCGAGTGGGAACACTACCACGAGACATTCACCAATTAGACCTTCCAATCAAAATCCCCACTAGAGAGAGCTGATACCAACGGGCGATGCGGCCGCTACTACTACTACTAGGGACGCCACGGACAGCAGCGCCTCTAGCGGTCATCCTTAATTATTAGCACTAAGCATCGTACGCATTTTTTGCTCGTGTGCTATTATCTTGGATTTACCTCCTTCTCCATTATGGAACGTGCTGCCATCGCAACGGCTAAGTTAAGTGCCTCATAAGTAGTATTTTACCGTATTTTAGTCTTCCAGGAACCAGTATTTTCCTTCTAATAGGTCATATACGGTTTCCCGGTCGACTCGTGGCGGCGCCATGCTGCCTCATGTTAAGAATTCCCGGTCTTCCATACTGGGACTTCTTATACTTATGGGCTTACTATATCACGTTCATCGTTTTTTACATCGCCTTTTTAGCTAGGTTAGCCCATTTACCAATTCTCTTAGTTTGGTATTTAGGGCTATTCTGTGTTTCTGACCCAGCATCCCGGCTCTTGCTCTTCATCGGCTATCGCTGGCTCCGAGTAGGCTTCTGTTCCTCGGAACAGTTTGCCTCCTCCTGGGCTTCTTTTTCTTTTACTAAAAGTGTCTTTTCCATCTTTACAATGTAATTTTAGTTCTATTTAGGGTGTTAGGCTAACCTAGGTGCATGTCCCATGTATTGGTACAGCCTGGTTCACGTGGCCCTTCCACGGTGGTGTTGCTATCGCGGCTTAGGCCACTTGCGGTCACGTGTTCCATCGCACCTTACCCTTCCCCTTCCCTCCCTACCAGGTATAGGGAGGGGTCTGGGGACCCCTTGGTTGCCATGACAACCTCAGTAGCCTTCCTCCCTCCTTCTCTGAGGAGGCCAGGGGTTCTTCCAGCTGGGGTATAGGGCGACCACTTGTTTCGGGTACCGGGTCACCGAGCGGGTAGTTGTTGGGACGGGGAGGAGTAGGCCACCCTCCCCCTCTCTCTCTCCCGCCGCGTTACGCCGGGAACCCCCCCCCAGTTGCTCAGTCCCACCTTTCCCCCACTATAACGAACGGAGCCTTCCGCCGCAGCCGGGGCACCTTTGGTTATAGTTCGCTGGCTCCGCCAGCGGGCGGGGTGGTCACTACTAGTGTGGTCTATTGCTTGCCTACTATATCCTTCCCTCTTTTTTCCCCGCTACCGGAAGAGAGCTTGCTTCTTACCCGGGCACTCTTCTAGTAGACGGGGGGGAAAGGTTTGATATTTATTTCGTTATTTTTAAGGATATACCCTAATTTTACGATGAATTTCTAGAATTATAATTGTATGTATACCATCTCCGCCGTTTTCCGTCGTGGTTTCATATTTCACCACCACACCTGGTTGGATTCTTTCTCTTGTCTCCGGCGTAGCCTTGGACAAACTCCAACCATCTTGTTACCACACGTATTATGGCGGGGCTCTGGTTTAATCTAACTTTCTCGCTCCGGCATGCAGCGGAGCAATTGTTAGGCTGTAAGTGTTCTCCTGATACTTATGTATCTTTCCACTTACAGGCTACCAACTGTCAGGTCCTAGGGTGCAATGCGACTTTATACGACCCCTGCGCCCACGATGAGTGCAGATCTCACTGCCCCGTGTGCCACCTTACAACGACATGATCGTCTGGCACCCGGAAGCCTGCGCCATCTGTTACGACCTTGTCAGTCAGCTGGTGGAGGGGGTAAGTCGATTGTAGACTTCTTTATCGTATTACTAACAACACTTAGTCATAAGCTTGTTAACCCCGCCCCCGCCACTAGAAGCTTCATTTTCGCCTTCTCTTTCATGGCTGCCGGTGTGAGGGAAGTCGCCCTAGCAAACCCTGAAGGCTTGGGTGGGCGGCTTCGGGAAGAACGCCGCCAAGGGCCAGCCATACATCTTGGACAAGAAGCTGGCCGTTCAGATCTTCCCCGGTGGCAAGTCAACAGGATATGTTGACCCCATATCTGCAGCCCCTCTCATAGCCTCCATCCAGCAAGAGATGCAACAGTCGTTCGGGGCCGTGGCCACGCAGGAGACGGTCCCAGACGTCGCAACCTTGGACCTTAATATTGAGCCTATGGCGGTAGGTGCGGAGGATTTGTTGGTTGAGGTAGGTGTGTCGGGTGCCCAAGGTCTTTCCTTGGGCGCTCCTGGATCTTCTCCTGTCCCTTCTTCTACTGCTTCTTTCCAAGGCTTTTTGGGATCTGAGATCCCTGCCCGCTCTCCGCTCTCTCTGTACCCCCAAAGGTGAAGGGACAGAGAGAACCGAAGACCCTTGTTAAGACGACTTCTAAAAAGTCGTCGTCGTCTTCTTCAGCTAAGAAGTCTTCGACTTCCTATGCTGATGCGGTGAAGGCTAAGCCGAGCTCTTCCTATTCAAAGAGCTCTAGAAGCAAGGCTTCTAAGGAGAAGGCTCGCGCTCCTGCTGAGCCAATGCCTTCTCCGGCCTCCACCGCATCCACTCCGGCAACGCCGGTTGGAGTAGCGGGACCTAGCACCTTTGATCCCACTGCTTTCTCAGCAGTGGTGATGCAACAGGTAGGAGAGATGGTAGGCTCACAGGTCTCCGCCCTTGGAACCAAGTTCGAAACAGATGTTTCGCACAACTGTCGAGCACTTTGACTCAGTCGGGCCAGTCCATCCAAGATCTCTCGAACAGAGTTAGAGAGAACGACCCCCGACCGTAGCTGGGGCTTGCTCAGGCTCCTCATCCAGTCTCCCCAGTAGCAAGTGCTGGTATTCTCCAGCTACCACCTTATGAGTAGCTACCAGCCTTTTCCATGGAGAACCCATGGAGAGTGGCCGCTTACGCTCCATTCAAGGACGGTATGATCTCTGTCCCGGAGTGTGGAACTCGAAGGATTGAGGACTTCGAGTTTTTATCCTCCGGGATTGACGCAGCCTTTCATTGGATATGCTAGGCTGACCGTAGCGGCCCTCACTAGGGAGGACAAGATCTCCAGAGAGAACGTGCTCTATAGTAGAGAGCACGCTCAACGCGAATGGGTTCACTGCCTTGAGGACTGGAAGTGTACCAACACTAAGCTCCAGGCTTTCAAGAGTCCTTTTACTATTTTTGCGACGGAGGAGGAGGCTTCTCTTCCGTTCGCTACCAAAATAGTGGAAGCGACTCTTCAGGCAGTCCTCAAGGATGAGCCCATGCCACAGCTGAGGGAAGCGGATTCTACTTCTCCGCTCTTTCCAGCTTTCGGAGAATTGTGGGAGAACTTGCCTGCCACTTTCACGCTTGGTAGCTCAAACCGATCTGTGCAATGGACCAGTTTGGCGAAAAGCTCCCAAGGCTGCCTGATTCCTTGATCCAGGCAGAGTTCGACGCTCGAACTAGGTTTGGCAGATCCCTCAATTCTCTGATTATCACAGAGATGGCTGCTCTTTCGTATGGCACAGAACCTTTATTTAAAATTCTGGCCAAGTCCCAGCTTCAAACGGTTCAGACGGATGCTTTCGACTTCTTCCAAGCTAGGAGGAATTGCCGAAAGCCCGTTCTGCAGGAATGCACTATTAGGCACGAACCTAATAGACTCCTGGCTTCCAGCATGTGGGGAGCGGACCTCTTCCCAGAGTCCGCTGTAAATGAGGTGCACCATGAGGCTGCTAGGCTCAAACAGAGCCTTAGAGCTAGATGGGGTATCTCCTCTAAGAGGAAACAAGAATCCGCCCCCGCTGCTGGTAAGAAACTAAAGAAGTCTGGTAAAAGGTTCCAGCCTTACCAAAAACACCAGCAACAGCAGCAATTCGTTCAGGCCGTCCCAGTTACCCAACAGGGACAACCTTCAACCTCGAAGCAGACCCAGCCCATCCTCCTGTTGTCTCCTCAGTCACAACCTTCGACCTCCTACGCACTCTCGCCGGCCTTCAACCCTATGTATGAAGGTCAGGCTTACCCTCCCTTTAATAGGCAATCGAGAGGTAGCAGAGAGAGAGGCCACTTTCGCCAACGTGGCACAGGAAGGGCGGCAAGGAGTAGGCAGTTCAGAGGAGGGCGTGGAGGTCAACTCGCCCATCAACAATGAGGCTCCCCAGGTAGGAGGGAGGCTGTTCCTCTTCCGTCACAGGTGGAGGTTCAGCAATTGGGCACAGAGCATAGTGTCCAAGGGATTGGGTTGGAGTTGGATCAAAGATCCCCCTCCAATCAAATCATTCCATCAAGCACCATCAAAGGAATTGACAGATTATGCGGAGGAACTCCTTCAGAAAGGAGCTATTGCGAGAGTCAAGCATCTAAAATTTCAAGGTCGCTTATTCAGCGTGCCAAAGAAAGGCTCAACAAAAAGAAGGGTAATCTTAGACTTGTCAAGGCTAAACTCTTTCATTCGTTGCGACAAGTTCAAAATGCTTACCATCTCGCAGGTAAGGACCTTACTTCCTCGTGGAGCCGTCACATGCTCCATCGATCTTACAGACGCATACTATCATATCCCTATAGCCAGACACTTCCGCCCATTCCTAGGATTCAGACTAGGAAATCAGACATTCTCATTCAAAGTGATGCCCTTCGGTCTGAATGTAGCCCCCAGGGTATTCACGAAAATAGCAGAAGTAGATGGTGCAAGTGCAACAATTGAGAACTCAGGGAATAATGATAGCAGCATACCTCGACGATTGGTTGATCTGGGCACCAACAGTCGAGGAATGTCTCAAAGCCACGAAAAAGGTAGTTCAATTTCTGGAAACAAATTCTGGGGTTCCAGATAAAACAAAACGAAATCCAGACTTACTCCGGAGTCTCGTTTTCAGTGGCTAGGAATCCAATGGGATTTGTCTTCCCACAATCTGTCAATTCCAGTGGCCAAACGGAAAGAAATAGCCAAGTCTGTCAGACAATTCTCAAATGCAAGCAAACATCAAGGAGAAGCCAGGAAAGAATCCTAGGTTCTACTTCAGTTTGCTTCAGTGACAGATATCCTCCTGAAAGCAGGCTGAAAGATATAAATCGAGTTTGGCGATCGAGAGCAAACGCCAAATCTCGAGACAAGTTGTCAGTAATTCCACAGATCCTTCGCAATCAACTCCGTCCATGGACAAAAGTAAAGAACCTGGCCAAACGGGTATACCCCTTCAATATCCCCTTCCAGTGTTAACCATTCACACGGATGCCTCCCTGTCCGGGTGGGGGGATATTCTCAATTCAAACAAGTTCAGGGGACTTGGTCAGTTCAGTTCCGCCAGCTCCACATAACGTTCTGGAAGCAATGGCAGTATTTCTTACCCTGAAGAGACTTCTTCCCCCGGAAAAGTCTCATCTAAGACTAGTTTTGGACAGTGCAGTGGTAGTTCATTGCATCAACAGGGGAGGGTCCAAATCCAAACATGTGAACCATGTCATGATAACCATCTTTGCACTAGCAAACAAACACAATGGCATCTGTCCGCCACTCACCTGGCGGGGGTAAGAAATGTGATAGCAGACGCCTGTCCCGGTCGGTCCCTCTGGAATCAGAATGGTCCCTAGACGACAGGTCATTCCAGTGGATATGCCGGAGAGTCCCAGGTCTCCAAGTAGATCTCTTTGCCTCACAAGCGAACCACAAGCTCCCTTGCTATGTGGCCCCCAACCTGGACCCTCTGTGCTTATGCCACGGACGCCCTGTCGTTAGATTGGAATCAGTGGAGAAAAATTTATGTCTTTCCTCCAGTGAATCTTCTCTTGAAAGTCTTGAGCAAGCTGAGGACTTTCAAGGGACTAGTAGCCCTGATTGCTCCAGACTGGCCCAAGAGCAACTGGTATACCTCTGCTTCTGGAATTGGGTCTCCGACCTCAACGGATTCCCAATCCCAAGCTGTCACAATCAGTACAAATGAGGACTGTGTTCGCTCCTCAGGAATTCTTCAGACACTAACTTTATGGACTTCATGAAGTTTGCGGCTAATAAAGATGCTAACATTGATCCACAAAACATCCTCTTCCTAGATCAGATAAGAGAGAGTCAACTATTAGACAATATGACTCAGCTGTTAAAAAATTAGCATCCTTCCTGAAAGAATCAAACACTACAACCATGACAGTTAATTTAGCTATATCCTTTTTCAGATCCTTGTTTGAAAAAGGTTTAGCAGCTAGCACTATTACTACTCATAAATCGGCTTTTGAAGAAGATCTTTCAGTTAGGTTTCCAGATAGATCTGACTGAATCTTATTTTACGTCTATCCCTAAAGCCTGTGCTAGACTTAGACCTCTCAAAGGCCTACTACAGTCTCATGGGGTTTCCTTTAAATGATGTCCTCAAACTAGCATCAGATACTGACCAACTCGTCTTGTACATTCATAATGCTTCTTAGAAAGACATTATTCTTATTAAGCCTAGCTTCAGGAGCTAGAATTTCAGAACTGTCGGCTCTATCCAGAGATGCGGGTCATGTGGAATTCCTCCCTCAGGAGAAGTTCTGCTTGCTCCGGATCGTAGTTTTTTGGCTAAAAAAAAAATGAGGATCCTCTTGCAAGGTGGGCTCCTTGGAAAGTCATCCCACTTCCGCAAGATCCTTCTCTCTGCCCAGTATCAACTTTAAGAGCCTTTCTATCTCGTACATCCTCAAGATCCTCAGGTTCTCTCTTCATGAGAGAAAAAGGTGGTACTTTATCAGTAAAAGGTATTAGACAACAGATCCTTTACTTCATTAAACAAGCCAATCCTGATTCATTTCCAAAAGCAGCATGACATCAGGGGAGTAGCCACCTCAATTAATTACTTTCAACATATGAACTTTGAGGATCTTAAAAAGTATACTGGATGGAAATCTCCGACAGTCTTTAAACGTCACTACCTAAAGTCCTTGGAATCTTTAAAATTGTTTTCTGCAGTAGCAGCGGGAAACATTGTTTCTCCTGATACTGTATGTAGTAGTATAGATCCAGTCTCCTTTCTACCTACCTCGTCCAACATGCCTCACCCTATCGCCATGCTACTCGGATATTCTAGCCTTAGCTGCTGAGATCATATTAGTGGATTGTCCCTTATTTTTTCGCTAGGGACATCCACACTATGTACTTATAATGTACTTCAGTGTACCTACCCTTATTTTTATGCTAGGGTAGGACACAATGTGTTTGTATATTTTGTAAATACGTTATTTAAGTGAATCTATTTTGTTAAATTGCACTGCATTATTGTATTTTACTATGTTTACTATAATTTAATTTTAAGTACTTTACATTACTAACTTTCTTTTATGTCATTGTTTAAATAGTTAGCCTTAAGTACTTAGTTTATATGCTGTAATAACTGATTTACTTATATTATATCCCTCTTTTTTACAACTGATTTTCATTTGTCCTTTTTCCCATCTTGTCTGTTTCTCTGGTACTCTTTCATAGGCCGACACGAGCTGAACCCAGAAAAGGGATTTTGACGTAGGGAAAATCTATTTCTGGGTGATTGGCTCGTGTCGCCCTATGAAACCCACCCTGTATTGTTTGCCCTCCCTGCAGGACAAGATGTTCATAGATTAAGGATGACCGCTAGGGGCGCTGCTGTCCGTGGCGTCCCTAGTAGTAGTAGTAGCGGCCGCATCGCCCGTTGGTATCAGCTCTCTCTAGTGGGGATTTTGATTGGAAGGTCTAAATGGTGAATGTCTCGTGGTAGTGTTCCCACTCGCCCCTATTCTCATACCGACACTTCTTTTAAAGAGTGAGCGAGTCAGTTTTACTGACATTTTCTTAATTTTGTTTGTTTTTCTCTGGTAAATTTTAGATTAAGTTTTAACCTAGAAAGAATGATATTAAGGATCCTTTCATAGGGCGACACGAGCCAATCACCCAGAAATAGATTTTTCCTACGTCAAAATCCCTTTTTGTTCATGAAACTTATCTGTCAGATATATATATAGCTGAATCCCACCTTTGGATGGTGGGTAGAGACAGAATAGGATTTTTAGGAAACTTAAATTAAGTAAAAGATTTACTTCTTGGTTCCTTACCTGATAGCAAAGTAGACTCTGTGATTACTGTCACTTAAGCCTGCTTCTGCTTTTATCAGAGTTGCCAGCCAGGTGTAGACCTGTAGTGCTGGTGCACTCTGGATGCTCTGTCAACGGGGACGTGACCTCAATGTGACAAGACCATCTAGCCAAACATATGGCAGTAACACAGCAAACGACCACCACCTGACCAACTAACCAAAAAACCCCTGACAGTTAAACTAAAGAATGGGAGATTTCCACAGAAGATCTCACCATCAACCAAAAACACAATAAAAAAACTAACCTAAACTAAGCTAAGGGATAGAGAGAGAGCTACCTTCAGCCCCCAAAACTGTGTCTGCCGAAATGTATGGCCCCAAAGAACTCGTAAATCGTTCTCACATCCCGGAGGTAATGTGAGGCGAATACGGAATTGCTCCTCCAAAAGGTGCTATCAAGGATATCTTTGATAGACATATTCCTTTGGAAGGCAAGAGAAGTAGCTACGGGTCTGACTTCGTGAGCTTTCACTTTAAAGAGGCTCAAATCAGTCTTCTGGCAAGATGAATGAGCCTCTTTAATGACGTCCCTCAAGAAGAAAGCCACAGCATTCTTCGACAATGGCAAATCTGGTCTCTTCACCGAGCACCAGAGATTACCTGAGGGACCTCTTATCTCTTTAGTTCTATTAACATAGAACTTGAGAGCCCTGACAGGGCACAGGGCTCTCTCTGGTTCTTGACCCACGAGACCCGACATACCTTGATTTCAAAGCTCCTCGGCCCAAGGATTAGACGGGTTCTCGTTTTTTGCCAAGAAAGACGGGCTCAACGAGCAGACAGCGTTGTCCCCCTTGAAGCCCACTAGGCTACTGAACGCTTGGATTTCACTAACTCTCTTCGCCGTCGTCAGAGAAGCTAGGAAAAGCGCTTTCCTCGTCAAGTCCCTTAGAGAAGCTTCGTGAAGAGGCTCAAAGGGACTTAGCATTAGATGTTTCAAAACCACATCGAGATTCCATGAGGGTGGTCTTGCCTGTGGAATCTTGGAGGTTTCGAACGACCTTAAGAGATCGTGTAGATCCTTATTGTCAGAGAGGTCCAGTCCTCTGTGGCGAAAAACGGCAGACAACATACTCCTATAACCTTTAATTGTAGGAACTGCCAATTTCTGCACATTTCTTAAAAAGAGCAAGAAATCTGCTATCTGGTTCACAGAGGTCGTGGAAGAGGAAATTCCTTCCTTTTTGCACCATGCCCTGAAGGAGGACCACTTAGACTGGTAGACAGCTCTTGAAGAGGCTCTTCGAGCATTAGCGATTGCTCTCGCAACTGCCTTTGAAAAGCCTCTCGCTCTGGCCAACTTTTCGATAGTCTGAACGCAGTCAGAGCCAGAGCGGAGAGGTTTTTTGGTGATACCTTTTGAAGTGAGGGCTGTCTGAGTAGATCTCTCCTCCAGGGCAACGTTCTTGGGTAAGTCCACAAGGAAAGTCATGACCTCTGTGAACACTCTCTTGCTGGCCACATCGGGGCAATCAGAGTCAACCTTGTCCCTTCTGAAGCTGCGAACTTCCTCATGACCTCCCCCATGATCTTGAATGGGGGAAAGGCGTAAAGATCTAGGTCTGTCCAGTTCCAGAGCAACGCGTCCACCGCAATTGCCCTGGATCCAGAACCGGGAGCAATACAGAGGAAGCCTCTTCGTCCTCGACGTAGCGAACAGGTCGACTAGACGACTCCCCACAATCTCCATAATTGTTGACAGACTTCCTGGTGCAAGGTCCATTCTGTTGGCAGAATCTGATTTCGTCGACTGAGAAGGTCCGCCCTGACATTCTGAACCCCTGCCACGAATCTCGTCAGGATCTTCATGTGCCTTGCGTCTGCCCATAGCAGAACTTCCCTCGCAAGGAGAAAAAGGGATCTGGAGTGAGTTCCTCCCTGATTCTTTAGATATGCAAGGGCTGTGGTACTGTCTGAGTTGACTTGAACGACCTTGCCTGACAGTTTGTCTTCGAAGAACTGCAGCGACAGGAAAATCGCTGCCAGTTCCTTTACATTGATGTGCCAGGCTACCTGTTCCCCTCTCCAGGAGCCTGACACTTCCTCCCCCCCTAGTGTTGCTCCCCAACCGGAAATGGAAGCGTCTGAGAACAACACTAGGTCGGGGCTCAGAAGATTTAGGGAGAAGCCCTCTCGCAACTTCTGAGGGTCGAGCCACCATCTTAAGTGGTCTTTTACTTTGTTTGAGATCCTTAGGATCGCATTCAGGTCCTTCGAATTCCATTCTTCCGCAAGGAAAAATTGAAGAGGCCTGAGGTGCAGTCTTCCCAGCGAGACAAACTTTTCCAGCGAGGAAATGGTGCCCAGCAGACTCATCCACTCCCTCGCCGAACAAGCTTCTCTCCCTAGGAAGGCTGCGACTTTCTCTAAACCCAGCCGCTGACGTTCCTGGATGGAAACGACCGAAAAAGCCACTGAATCCATCTGAATCCCCACCAGATACACGATGGACTGTGTCGGGGTCAGATGCGACTTTTCGGAGTTGACCAAAAGACCCAGAGATTTTGCTAGGGCTAACGTCAACTGAAGGTCCTTCAGACATTTTCGTCTCGACGACGCTCTGATCAGCCAATCGTCGAGGTAGAGGGATATCCTGATCCCTGAAGAATGGAGCCACTTCGCTACATTCCTCATTATCATTGTAAAAACCATCGGGGCCGTGCTGAGACCGAAACAAAGGGCTCTGAATTGCCAAACCCTGTTGTCTAAGACGAATCTCAAGTACTTCCTTGAAAGAGGGTGGACGGGGACGTGAAAGTACGCGTCCTGCAGGTCCAGAGACACCATCCAGTCGCCAGGTCTCAAGGCTCCTAGCACCGACTGATGCGTCCTCCATTTTGAACTTGTTTCTTTTCTCAACCACAAAAAGATTGAGCCTGCTCACATCCAGGAACTGGGCAACCACGCCACGACTGCTTCGGTACCAGGAAAATCCTGTTGTAGAAGCCTGGTGACCCCAGGTCCAAGACTTGCTCCACCGCTCTTTTTTTGACCATCTGGTCTAAAAGATTGAAAAGGATACTCTTCTTCACTCCCTGATAAGACGGAGAGAGGTCTCTGGGAGTTGATGTTAAAGGAGGAGGATGTAAAAAGGGGATCTTGTACCCCTGCTCTACGATCTTGAGAGTCCAAGGATCCGCCCCTCTCTGCCTCCATGTCTCCGCAAAGAACTTCAGCCTGGCCCCGACTGGCGTCTGAAGGACAAGATCTTCATTTGGTGGATTTCGGTTTAAATGAAGCTCTTCCTCTCGAAAAACCTCTCCCTCGAGGAGCTGCTCTCGAGGGGGTGCCCCGCGAAAGGGTTTGACTTTCTTCGGGGGTTTACCGAATGAAGATGTGAAGGAACTGCTAGGCGTCTTGAAGACTGTACCAAGAGGTCCTGGGTTGCCTTCTCCTGCAAACTCGTTGCAAGATCCTTTACCATAGCCTGGGGGAAGAGATAGTCCGAAAGAGGCGCAAAGAGCAATTCCGCTTTCTGAGCGGGAGAAACAGACTTTGCGGTAAAATTACATAAAAGAGCTCTTTTCTTTAGGAAAGCCGATGCAAAATGAGAAACTAGCTCTTCCGAACCATCCCGGACGGCCTTGTCCATACACGACAACACGCTGGACAGCTCCCCCAGACTGAGAGAATCAGGACTTCTAGACTGAAGGTCCAAAACTCCCAAGCACCAGTCTAAGAAATTAAAGACACTCAAAGTGCGCAGCAGTCCCTTCAAGTGGTGGTCCGTCTCCACAGGAGTCCAGGACACCTTAGCAGACGATAAGAGGGACCTCCTCTGAGCGTCCACTAAACTGGAGAAGTCCCCAAGAGCGGACGAAGGAACCTTTACTCTCACGTCCTCCTTGGTTTCATACCAAATTCCTCCTTTCCCGGAGAGTCTAGAGGGAGGAAGGGCGAAAGTGGTCTTGCCCTGGTCCTTCCTTCGAGACATAAAATCTTGTAGCTTCTTGAAAGCCCTCTTGGTCGAAAGCGACGTCTTCATTTCGACGAACTCAGGAGTCTTGACTGACTTAGAAGACGAAAGTTGAGAGGGAGGAGACCTAGGGGCTGCCGGCTGAAACTTATCCCCGAAGGATGAACGTAACAGCCGCACAAGAACCTTATAGTCCGAGACAGCTGAAGCTACAGGAGGTTCTTCTTCGACTGAACTCTCTGGACTACTAAGTTCCCCTTCCTCCCTAAGAGGAACTGGAGAACGTCCATCCGGAGAGGGCGTACGTCCAGCAGTCTTAGGCCTGAACAAAGACTTCCGTTGATTGGAAGTCACCGCTTCAGGTACGGAATCGCCCTTACGACGATCCTTTGAAGGACGGACATCCTGCGAACGTAGCGCGTCCTTTGAAGCAACGGGAACTGTCTTACCAGACACGTCCCTACGAGAGGAAGCGCGAGCTTCCTGACGAGAGGCGCCAAAAGCGTCCTGCTTAGCCAACGCAAGCGTCCTCGCTGCGTCCTCAAAGCGTCCTGCCTCGTCCGAAAAGCGTCCTGCTTCGAACGGCGAGCGTCCTGCCGAGCGTCCTCAAAAGCGTCCTGCCGAGAGCGCAAAGCGTCCTGCTTCGAACTGCGAGCGTCCTGCCGAGCGTCCTCAAAAGCGCCCTGTCGAGAGCGCAAAGCGTCCTGCTTCGAACGACAGAGCGTCCTGCGAGCGTCCTCCAAAGCGTGTGCGAAAGATCTACTCGGAGAACGAGAACGGTGACGATCCGGAGGTGGAGAGAGAGACGAACGAGACGAGAGAGAATGAGACTGCTTCGTCCTCTTGACGGGCAGCCTAACGTCCTTTCTCTGCTTAGGCTCGACTGCTGCTGGGCGAGTCCTTTGAGCCATGAGAGACGTAATCTGGTCCTGAAGGGACACAAGGATATCCTTCGTAGGTGACGAAGGAGCAGAAGAAGGGGCAGGACTGACCCTGCGAGAAGGCGAGGGGCGGGACGCCTCCTTCCTTCTAGCAGGTCCAGCTACCTGCATCTCAGGTGAACACGCCTGTGCGCGCAAACCAACGTCCTCGTCGGTTGAGGCTCTACCTCTCTTCTGAGGAGGAAAAGCGTCATACGCGTCTCTGACGAAAGTGGTGACATAGGACGTGAAGCGTCCTCAAAACGAAAAGTCCTTTTCAACGGACGCGAGTCTCTCCGAGCGCTCACCCCTTGCGAAGCGGGGAGGACGATTCGGAGGACTGAAAAGCAACTCCTTCAGGGACGTTGCGGCTCCGTGCGTTGACTCCCTTGGCAGCCTGGGACTTAGCAACAAGGCCTGCGAAGGGACGCCAGATCGGTGGTGGGGAGCCCCCGTAACCCTCTTGCGGCTTTCGACCATACCCACTCCCTGAGTCCTGGGAGTCCGATAGAGGTCTAGGCACAACAAGGCCTGCGAATGGGACGCCAGATCGGTGGGGAGCCCCCGTAACCCTCTTGCGGCTTTCGACATACCCACTCCCTGAGTCCTGGGAGTCCGATAGAGGTCTAGGCCTAGAGGCATTATGGGGCCGATCTGACGCCCCCTCCACAACACTAGGGGCACTATCACAAACTTTCACAGGGCCAGTTTCTAAGGCCAACACTTTCGATTCAAGAGCGCGAATAGACTCAAGAATCAGAGAAAGGGTGTTACCTTCTCCAGACACAGCAATAGGGCCGGAAGGCAACAAAACAAGATTAGGTTGAACTAAATCTACCGGTGTTAGAGGAGGAGAAATGTTACATTCCTTACCTTTTGTAGAACTGCTCTTGGAGGAAGACCTCCTGACACTATCGCGCTCCAATTTACGTCGATAGGTCTCATACATCTTCCATTTATCATCTGACAAATCCTTGCATTCATTGCACCGATCATCAACCAAGCAAACATGCCCCCTGCATTCCATACAAACTGTGTGAGGATCAACTGAAGGTTTAAGAAGCCTCACCTTACATTCACTCCTCACACACACTCTGAAACTCCCTGTACTTGATCCCGACATCATGTACACAGAAAAGCCAATCCAAAATCAAAAACCAATCCACTATTACGTGTGCCAATCCAACAATCCAGAAGTCGATACCAAAAGTCAATCCAGATAATTTAAAGCGAGATAAATCAAAAATCCTAGACGGAGGTACTGCAAACAGTTGTTTCCAGCACCGGCGACAGAAAAAATATGAATAGAAAATGGGAATGGTTCCTGATATCCGCCTCCCAGCGGCGGGAATGGGTACTACCACCTGGCCGCCCACTACGTGTGCCGCGAGTTTTGAAATTCTGTCGGACGTCAGAAAATACAGCTATATATATATCTGACAGGTAAGTTTCATGAACAAACATATATGTAATATTAAAACAGAAGAAGAATTCTAGAAAATATTTGTTGGCTTCGATTATAGCAGTCTGATTTATTTTATATTTTATGATATCTAATTCACAATTTTTTCTATTAAATGTACTGCATGTACTCATTTCCAATAATTATTAAGTAACCATTAACTATTATAAACAAAAAACAAAAACAAAAAAGCTTCCAACCTTTTGTTTACGTTCACACTACGAGTAGCGAACGATCGCCAAGCAACCACTTTTACCTAGCACACAGTACGTGATCATAAATTTTCATTATCTCTCTTCAACTACTGAGACTACCAAACAGTATAATAACCATTCATTTCTATTCTTTATTCTATCTTTACCTAATGTCTTTTTTTATTAAATGTATTGCATGAATAAGTTTTCAATTTACAGCTTCCTTTTACCAATAGAATACATAGAGCACATGGGGTAGATGCTGACCAATAGGAGAGCAGGATCTTATGGTGGAGACTAGCATCAGGAACCAATGGGAGAGCGGGAGGATGGTGGTGAGTCTACTCAGTTGGGGGTGCGCGAGTTTTAAAATTTTTCTCAGTGGTCCGGGCGAACCTCAGGACTTTACAGCAACAACCTTTCGTAAACTGAACTATTTTCGTATGTAGAGCCAAAAAAATCTTCGTAAGCTGGGACTTTCGTATGTCGAGGTACCACTGTATTGAACCTGTAGCGGACCTCCTCAGTCCGTAACATATTGGCGACCTTTGGCCAGGGTATTTGGCACAGTAACAGATGGAAACAGGGAGAATATAGAAAGAACCAGAATGAGTGAGATGGTGCAAGAGTTCATTGAGTCTGGTAAGCTTCTAGGTCTAGAGGGGAATGATCTCCTTAAGATGTCAAAACGAAAGAAAGAGAAAAGTATGAAAGAGATGAAAGAGCAGCTGAGAGAGAGGAAAGAGCAGCTGAGAGAGAGCAAAAAAAATGCAACAAGAGAAAGAGAGAGAAGTAATGAAAATGCAGCAAGAGAGAGAAGTGTTGGTAATGCAGCAAGAAGAAAGAGAGAACGTATGCATGAGTTGGAAATCGCTCGGTTAAGGCAAAGTACTTGTAACAGTCAGACAGGCGAGAACGAAAATGGAGCTGATAGGTTAGGTATGAGTGCAGTGCTGAAATTTGTACCAAAGTTTGATGAGGAAGATGTAACGGCATATTTCATGTGTTTTGAGAAGTTAATGGAACGAGTAGGTTCTCCTAAAAAAATGTGGACTCTATATTTTCAGTCAGCTTTGCGTGGTAGGGCGCTTACTGTGTATAGTTGCATGTCTAAGGAGGAATGTGATGATTATGATATTGCGAAAGAAACTGTTCTTAGTGCGAACAGGTTAGTACCCGAGGCGTACCGTAAGAAATTTAGAAGTTTGGGAAAGGACGAGAATATTACGTATGTAGAATACGGTAAGAAGCTAGAAAGGCTGTTTTTTGATTGGTTAACTTCTGCTAAAGTTGAGGATTTTGATGGTTTGAAGAACTTAAGTGTTGTTAGAAAACTTCAAAGATAACGTATCCCCTGAGATTAAACTTTATAGAGAAGATAGGCGAGAAGTATCTTTTGCAGGAGCAACTAGGTTAGCAGACGAATATAGTTTGACTCATAATTTAAGTGTTAGTAAGAAGCGAAATGAGCAGTAAAGGTTCAGTTCTAGTAATAGCAATAAGAGTAAAAGTGACTATTCCTGTTATATACATACGGAAAACCTGGTCATATGTCTAAGGTTTGTAAGACTTAAAGTGGCATCTAGTGGCTCAGAATTAACTTGTTTCTAATGTAATGGGAAAGGGCATTTAGTGAGAAATTGTGTAGTAGAAAGGAAGGACGGTAAGAAACCAGTGTCTCTAGTTAACCTTTCGTCAAGTAGGAATGATGTGATGAGAGAAACTAGGAAATTTTTTGGTGAATTTCTGTCAGAAGGTGTAGTTTCCTCTCTTGGAGGAGTAAATTCGAGAGAAGCAGTCTTGCTTCGAGACACAGGAGCTGCTGTCTCACTGATTAGGAGAGTGTGTGTGTGCCGAACAGGGCAGAAATCAATATGGAAGAAAAAGTCATGTTAGATGGATTTCCTAACACTTGTGTTCTTTGTCCTTTGTTGAAGTTGAACTTAGAAAGTTAGGTAGTGTCAGAAGAAATGAAACTTGCAGTTGTTGACAGTTTGCCCATTGATGGCATTGATATTATTGTAGGTAATGACTTAGCTTTATCCAAGAATGCGAATCCTGTTGTGAGTGAGATTCCAGTGCCTGAAATGGTAGTAACTAGGTCAGGTTTAAATACAGACATAAACTACAGTCATAGTTTGTTCATGGATTCGAACGAGAGTGAGTTCGTGGATTCGAACGAGTGTGAATTTGTGGATTCGAACGGGTGTGATAAAGGTGGTGAGGTTGATCTTGGCGTGAGGGTGGCTGAGAAATCTGACTTTATTGGTGACAGTGATAGCCAAACGGAAGGTGTAGCTGTCGAAAGTAATGTAGTTGATGTAGTGGAATCAAGTACTAGTTATGGTGATAAATTAGGCACTAACCTTTTGAATAAGGATGAGCTGGTCAAGTTTCAGAGAGAGGATGAGACACTAACCCGAATTTTTTAATGTGAGCTGGATGATGATCTCAATAATGTGTGTAAGGAAACTTTTTGTTTAAAGGACGAAGTTTTGTGTCGTTATGTTCGGCCTAAGTCAGGTAGTAAAGAGGAAATCACCGAACAATTAGTGGTTCCTAGGAACCTTCGTGAGCTAGTTTTGAAGTTAGCACATGACGAGCAAGGACATTTGGGAGTAAATAAAACTTTCAGGTGTATTAGTAGGGCGTACTTTTGGCCTAAAATGAGGAGTGACATAAAGAGATATGTTTTACGCTGTCATGAATGCCAAATTGCCGGGAAACCTAATCAAGTAATTCCCAGAGCTCCGTTGAGTAATATTCCTTCAGTGGGTGAACCTTTTGAGAATGTAGTTATCAATATTGTCGGACAGTTGCCTAGAAGTAAGGGAGGGAGTATATATCTGTTAACAATCATTGATAGACTAACTCGCTATCCAGAGGCGATACCTGTGAGAAGCTGTAACCCGAGGACCGTACTTAAACGATTGTTAGATTACTTTTCTAAGTTTGGTCTGCCTCGTACTATACAGTGTGATAAATGGTAGTAATTTTGTATCCAAATATTTCAGGGATAGAATGAGAGTTAGGCATCAAACTCGTAACTTCCACACCTTATCATCCCGAATCACAAGGCATTGTGGAGCAGTTTCACCAAACATTAAAGAGTTGTTTACGAAAACTGTATAGTAACTTTGAATATGACTCAGAAGAAAAGATACCTTTTCTTTTCGGTCACACCGCTAAATGTCCTTTGGAAATTTTAAAATGTAATTTAATGCTTAACACGTTGACTGCGATTGGCAATGCTGTGAAACGGCCCAATGGGCATTCTCTTTAAACCCATATAAAATCAGTATCCCGCTAGCTATTGGCGTGAGAAGTGTTATGGTGTATCCGTAAGGTAAGCCGAGTGCTCAGCCAGTGTAAAAAGCGTGACTTTATGTGGTACACTTCGCGTGACATAACAAAATTCTTAATTACAGGCTTTGTGTACCTAATATGGACATAATAGATGTGGTCATATATGGCTCATGTCGCCCAAAACGATTAGAGACAGTTCTGCTGGCGTTGTGTGCCAAATATGGTCACACTTTGGATGTTCAGTTATGGTGTATATCGCTCAGACTGAAGAAAGGAGAGGTAGTGTCACAGCACAATAAGAATGGAGTAAAGGTTTATAATTGGAAAGACAAGAGAAATGTGCTAACTCTTTCAACTATTCCTGAACACTCAGGTGAACTTGTACCATCAGGCAAAAAGAAACGAACTGGTGAGGACATTATGAAACCAGAGTGTGTTCTAGCTTATAATAAAGCTAAGAAGGGTGTGGACATGTCGGATCAAATGTCATCCTATGCTACAGCTCTCACACGGACCTTGAAATGGTATCGTAAATTAGCAGTAGAATTGTTGACTAGAACATGCATTGTGAATGCATGGGTTTTGTACAACAAATACTATTCTCCTGGTAAACCCATTTCAATAACTGATTTCAAGGAGAGTATAATAATGTTACTTCTTACAGGAACACAAGAAGAAAATGTAAAGCCAGGTCCAAGGCGTTCACAAATTGAAGGAACACGATCTGAACATT
Source organism: Macrobrachium nipponense (assembly GCF_015104395.2). NCBI lineage: Eukaryota > Metazoa > Arthropoda > Malacostraca > Decapoda > Palaemonidae > Macrobrachium > Macrobrachium nipponense. The sequence continues at coordinate 68,266,460 of NC_087217.1, read as the reverse complement.
CCCTGGCAGAAGCTACTGGCCCCAAAGCCAAGACAAGAAGGCGTTGTCGTTCCTGTTATGAGATACTGTCACAGAATGAAGGAAGTTCTGTAGCTTGGCTTGAAAGAAAGCACGAAGAGTAAACACATATTGTGAGAATTGTGAGGATAAACCTTTCCTTTGTCTCAGTTGTTTCAACTTGAAACATTCAGTTTGAAGAATATAGAGAAATTTGTGTATTTTATGTTTTTCTTATGTAGAAGCAAAACAGAAAGAATGTTAATTTTATACTTGTACTCTAAATACTACATAAGTTCCTTCATCATACAATACATAAATGGATATTTTTTCAGAAGTAAAATGTTTACCAAACTAATTTATTTTTCTATTAAATATATATAAATATAATCTAGGGTTAAAAGGATAGAATTTTTATTGATCTAATGATAATGTTTTCTATTTTTTTACTGAAAGAAAGAAAGAATTTAAAAAAAAATTATGCCCCTTTTGCCAGCATATGAAGATTATTTTCAGTAATAAATAAAGTGTTTAGTTAATGTTCTAGTTTCTTTTAATTAATTTCCAATACAGGCGGTCCCCGGGTTACGACGGTTCCGGCTTACGACGTTCCAAGGTTACGACGCTTTTTCTTAAATATTCAATGGAAAAATCCGTCCTGGGTTACGACGCTTGTTCCGAGGTTGCGACGCTGACGCTTCCGACGCTCCGAGTTAACGACGCTTTTAAAAAACGCATACTATGATAAAAATCCTTTATAGTTTAGCACAGTATATTAATAAAAATAAGTTTCTGGTTAGATTACAACAAAAATTTTGAGGTTATGATGATTTTCGACACTTTTTATGTTGTATTTTTCTATGTTTTTTAGTGACGCCTCATATGCGGAACTAGTTTCCGAGCGAATGAATACATACTAGTTTTACATAAACAGTCCAAAAGCGCAAATAATGAAAAAATCATTACTTGTTTCCAGTAATAATAACAAAACGAAGTTTCTGGTTAGATTACAACGCAAATTCCAAGTATCCAAAGAGAGACATTATCCAGTAATTGACAGAGAGAGAAGAGAGAGAGATGAGAGAGAAGAGAGAAGAGGGGAGGAGAAGGAGAGAGGAGAGAGGAGAGAAGAGAGAGGGAGAGAGAAGAGAGAGAGGCGTCTTCCCGGAAACACTCCGCTTAAGGACAGAAAGAAGTGTTAGTTTCGTTAAAACGGCCCTTCTGACTAGCCAGTAAATGTTTGTTTGATACAATAATATAAGCCTATTTAAAGAACGTTTCTTTAATTAGCCTATAGATACGAAATAGTAATCAAATGGGTTCTTGTAGCCCTCAATATTTGGCAAAAATCGAAAGTATCCAAAAGGGGACACCTATTATCCAGACAATTTGATCAGAGAGAGAGAGAGAAGAGAGAGAGAAAAGAGAGAAGAAGAGAGAGAGAGAGAGAGAGAGAGACGAGAGAGAGAGAGAAGGAGAGAGACGCTTTGGCAACATTGGTCTCGGGGGTTTTTATAGCTTCCTTCTGCTTGATGATCGTGGATATTGTAGAAGGATTTCGACCATACTCGTTTGCCAAATCGACGATACGAACGCCACGTTCATGCTTTGCTATAATTTCATGTTTTGCTTCCATCGAAATCATTTTCTTGGCTTTTTTCTTATCACCTGCTTTGTCTTTAGCTTTGAGAACCCATGGTTAATAATAAAATAGACAAAATAACACGAAAAATAGGCGCAAATACAACGAACTAAACAACGACGTGTTAACATGCAGCACCAACAAACAAAACAGACTGAACGCCATTTATCGGTCGCCTATACAACTAAAACACTCATCGCAAAATCGTATCTCAAATATTTCGTTGTATATCAAAGCTTATATTTTCGCAAATTTTCTGTTGTATCTCAAAACATTCGTATATTAGGGCAATCGTATGTAAAGTTTCCAATGTAATTTGATCAGAGAGAGAGAGAGAAGAGAGAGAGAGAGAGAGAGAGAGAGAGAGGCTTTGGCAACAATGGTCTCGGGGATTGACGTAACGTTTATTTTCTGAACAGATAGGACAGAGAAGTGTTCGTTTCATTAAACGGCCTCTGACTCATGGCAGGAAATGTTTTGTTGATACTAATATATAAGCCTATTTAAAGATACATTTACCTTAATTAGTCTATATGATATGTAAATAGTAATCAGCTGTTCTTGTAGCCCTCAAGATTTGGCAAAATCACTCCAGGTTGTACATAAAACTTCAAGAATGTAGTGTCACCAGAGGATTACAATAGTTTTTACCTTCAAGAACCAGCATTCTTTTATGAAAATAACTCCAGGTTGTACATAAAACTACAGGAAACAACATGTAGTGTAACCAAAGGATTACAAGTAAGGTTTTTATAACTTTTTATTAGTTTAAGACATATTTCCAAGCGTCGTTCCGGCTTACGACGATTTTCGGCTTACGACGCGTCTCAAGAACGGAACCCCCGTCGTAACCCGGGGACTGCCTGTATATTACAATAATATTTTGTAAAAAAAAAGCCCATTTTGATTAAATTTGGATACTTGAAAAAAATATATAATTCTTAGCATGCGTACCACATAGGGTACACATCGCTCATTCAGAGAGTCCCCTGTGAACCATATATGGAGCACATCGCAGTCAACGTGTTAAGGAATGTAGAGAAGACTACATAACTAATCTAGTGTGTTATAAAAACAATTTAAGAGGTGTTTGGCAACTAGCAAAGGAGAGCGAGAGTGGAAGTCAAGGGGAAACTAAAAGGAAACATGATCTCAGAGCGAAAGAGACAAGTTTCTGTGAGCGAGATAAAGTTTTAGTACTATAGTCCAGTAAGAAGGTCCCTCTTTATCTTATAAGATCGAAGGTCCTTTTTCAGTTTTAGAGAAGAGGGGAAATCTAAATTATGTAATCGATAGGGGTAAACGTAGAGCAAAGTGGATGCATGTAAACTTGCTTCAGAATTATAAAGAACGCCCCGTGCCTTGGCCACTGCCCGTGTTCGTAGTAATGGTGTCACAGAGAGGAGTTAGTTTTGAGAAAAAATCAAGAGGTGCTTAAGAATTTCAGTTTTTTTATCAGAGTTCAGAAAAAAAAATTATGAGGGTATAGCTGATAGCTTCTCTAGAGATTTTTTCAGGAGTAGCCTGATGACCATTTTCTGTGTTTGCACGGTCGGATGAGTGAATGGAGAAGTGTGCATGTTTAACTGGACTAAAGCTTCATGCAGAATTGTTCCTCTGCTGTTTGATTCTTGTTTCTCTTAAAAAAAAAAAATCAGTTGATTTCATTTTTTTTTTCTTTTGGGGGAACGCGTCATGGTAATCACTTCATAGTGACGAATGATAAGTTGAAGGAAATGAAAATGCATTTTCCTCAAGTAGGTCTGCAGCAGGAGGCATTTGCGCACGTGTTGGAGGTGCCTGTTCTCATGATTGTTCTAGAATTGGCAGGCGTGTTGTGGAACACAACACGCGCCGTCACGTTGTCAGGAAACACAGCGAATGATGATGTAACTATTTGCCTAGATCCTTCTAAAACGTTCCAGTCGGCTCGGGAGTCTGTGACGTTCACTGGTAGGCCCCACCCCCAGATCGCCATATATATACGACTGATGAAGTATCAGAGGTCAGATCATCAGTGAGAGACCAGCAGAGAGCAGAGATCACCAGTGAGAGATCATCAGAAAGAGACAAGAGAAGAAGGAACAGACGAAGGATAAGAGAAGAAGGCGCACGAGAGTTTGGTTGGAATCGGGTCAAGTCGTCCAGTTAGAGAGAACAACAGAGATTTTCCAACGTTGAGCAAGCCTTCAGAGAAGAAACGTCCTACAAGTTGGTTTTGAGGAGTAACCTGCTCTTCGAGTATCAAGAATAGACATTGTTTTCTGCAGTATGGAGTCAAGAAGATGTCCAAAGTTCTACAGCTCTCCTTTGAGAAGCCATCGCTTCGAGCATTGATTTTCGACAGCTGCAAAACTGGCCAGCAGTTCGTGTTTCTTTCTATATTCGTATACCCAGTTTCAACTGTTGGTGCTGAATCTTTTTGTTTATTATCATATTGAACCTGTAGCGGACCTCCTCGGTCTGTAACACCCATAAAAAAAAAAGTGACAATATTTACAGTATGCTTAGGTGTGTCAACCAAAACGCAATCACATGCCACTAGTTAATTTCCCTTGTTACTAAGCTTTAACAACCAGACCTGCTTTTGCTGAAGGTATATTCATATCAAATATGAAGGTTTGTATTATTGTAAGAAAAAAGGTCATATTTCAAGTGAGGAATGGCTGATGTTTGCAGCTGGTTCAGAAATTATCAGTAAAATAAACTGCAGAGACTGGCAACAAAATTTGAAATTGCTGTCAAGTGGACACTGTTAAAATTAAATGCGAGCATGTATAAGGTTACTAGGTAAATGAAAATAAAAAACACAAGTCAATGAATGTTATAATCAATTTTGAGGGAGAACAGTAACAGTTGGTTCATGTTTGGGAGTATGTACCGTCGGCCAACGAAGAATTGGCGTAGTTTCTTAATTCATTGTTTGTTATGGAAATACTATTATATGCAGGTGCCAGATTATTTACTTAACAATAAATGCTATACTTGAAATAAATTACATTAGAATTGAGTAGACTTATTAAAGATAATTATTTTGCAAAGTAAGGAAAACATATACCGATGGATCCATGAATTCTAATTTTATTTTCAACTCTAGCTTCGTGACACCATAAGCCTTTTGAAGTTGGCTTTGCTGTCGCTCGAGTCTTGACCCAACGTATCGTACTGCACTGGGGTGTTGTCATTTCGTCTCCTACAACTGATAAATAATACATTAAGGCATTAAAATTCTATAATAACGATGTTTAATTAAACTAATTTTGTCCTTTGATCAATAAAATAATTTGCATGACACATTTAGTGGGCCTTAATTGGACTTCTGATCTTCACACATGATTAGCCTAGGTCTATTTTCAGCGGTAGGTATATTCTCTCGGATATGTAATGTGAATGAATATTTAAAACGGCAATATATATATATATCTATATATCTCTATATATATATAGTATATCCACAACACACATATCCCTATATATTATTATAATAGTATAGATATATATATATAATATATATATATATATATATATATATATATATATATATATATATATATATTTATATATATATTATATAGGATATCTATATACACACACACACAACACCACACACACACCATAATATATATATATATAATACATATAATATATAATAATACATATATATACATATATAGATTATTAGGTATGAGACATATATATATATATACATGATATCTACATATGTAATATAATTATTATAGTATATTATATGATATATATGATTATACATATAATAATCAGATATATATAATATATAATTATATAATTATATAAGATATATATATTATATACATATATATATATACATTTTTATATATCCATATATATATTAATACTATATTAATATATATATACATATATATACATATATATATATATATATATATATATATATATATATATATTATATATAGTACATATATATATATACATATATATACATATATTAATATATATATATATATATTATATATATATGTATAATATATATAATATATATATATATATATATATACATAGATATATCTATATAGATTATATATATATATATATATTAATTATAGATGTAGATATATCTGTAGATCGATATGTATATATATATATATATATATATATATATATACATAATATATATATTATATATTGATATATATATGATATATATATATATATATATTTTATATATATCTATTATATACCTATATAATATATATATATAATATATTATATATATATTATTATATATAT